>NC_142017.1:7757291-7949791 GCF_049901735.1 Notechis scutatus | reverse complement strand
AGCCAGGTTGGCAGAAGCTGGGACAAGTAACGGGAGCTCACACTGTTACACAGCGCTAGGGATTCGAACCGCCGAACTGCCAACCTTTCTGATCAATAAGCTCAGCGTCTTAACCACTGAGCCACTGCATCCCACAAAGATAGCATAGATCAGGCTATTTCTGTTTGGAGCATCCTTACCTCCTGCGGCCAAGATGTTTGGTCAGTGCTCTCTCTCTGATTGGCTGTGTTAGGCAATGGATGTCAGTGTTCCAAGTAATGCACCCATGGAAAGCAGAACTCTGAGGCAGGTAGATTCCTCAAAGTACAATTTATTGGATACATCATATTGGTACAACTGGTGAAAACCGACTCTGAAAGTTCCCACAGTTTTCACCTAATTAAAATGAAAGTTCCCCTTCCACCCAGGTCATTGGTCACATTGTCCAACAGAGGTGCTGGCCAGTTGCTTGGTTACTCCACTCCTCCTCTTCTCAGCTACCTCCTAGAATGACCTTGGTTCCCACAAGAAAACTGTTTGTTTTGATTACAAGCGCCCAGCTATCTAATTTTCCCCCTCCCTTTCTCCCCTTCTGCCCTGTGGCAACCATGAAGCCTCAAAGATGCTAGATTCACTTCAGGGTTGACAACGGAAGAGATTCGGTGTGAAGGATCTTCTCAGACAGTTCCTTCAGCTTCAACTGCTGGAAATCCAGTTCAGATGTTGTGATCTTAGCACCGAATACATTCAATGACTGGATTCAGATATTGTGCAGCTCCATGATTTATTTAAGTATCTCATATTAAACGACCCACCATTGGATGGATTCACGCAATGTGCTGAATCATGCTTCACCAGCTAAAGTGTCATATGCAATACAAAGGGAAAAAACAAATAAACCATAGAGTATATTATGGCTATAAGCATAATCTTAGCAATTAATTCATTATTTTGCAATTCCCATCAAGCCAATGGACTTTCTGCAGTTTTAGCTCTGGGTTGTTGTCTTATGCCACCAAGGTCAGCACAGTTCCAGATGTCTAAAATAATCATGAGCCTTTTCGGTTTTCACAGCACATGGTTTAAAATAAGAAGGAACCGACAGTAAATGTCCATTTCCCAATACATCCCCACTAATAGGAGTCATTCCAATATCTAATCATTGCCTTAATGTACACTTGAATCAATCAACTATGAGAATAAGAAGAACCCACTTTTAAATTGAGGGCAAGAAGGCCAGCTGATGATATATTTGCGAGCATGCTGTAGACTGTGTAGTGTTTTCGTCGCTCACAAACGCACTGCAGTAAAGATTCTGAAAACAAACTCCTCATCCAGAGTAATCTTAATCACATTTCCCAGCAGAGAGGAAATTAGGCTTTTTGGTAGCCTTTTTACACTTTAAGATAAGTTGAAAATGTAAGAAGCGGCTTCCATGTATTTAAATTAAGAGAAAGTGTTTTGCGTAGATGTTTATTGGGTTCATAATTATTCTGCTCTCCTCTCAAGTGAATTCTTCAGGTTTGCCACCCAAGGCAATAAATTATTTAACATTCTAATTGTATTTTAATACTCCCCACAGCATTCGGCTGTATTATATAGAGCTACAGTTCATCTTATTTCAATGAGGTTGAATATCTTGAGATTCCTGGCAGCAACAGGGATGCAATGATTGAAAGTTCAATGCTGAAAGAGAGAACTTTCGACTGTCCGAGTTTCAACCTTAAGATTGACAGGGAAGATGAAAGCCTCTGGGTGTTTTTCTCTCACCCTATTCCAGAAATTGTGAGAAAATCCAGGTCTGAAGTGCTTTTCAGAAAGCTGAAAAGGATGATGGGTTGCTGAACCTCGAGGGGAAAGATGCACAGGTAGTCCTTGACTTACAACCATTGATTTAGTGACTGTTTGAAGTTACAACAGCACTGGAAAAAAGTAAGTCAGGAATGTTTTTCACACTTACAGAACGACGGTTGCAGCATCCCTGTGGTCATACAATCAAAATTAAGATGTTTGACAATCTGTATTTGTGACGGTTGCAGTGTCCTCGGGTTATGTGATTCCTTTTGCCACCTTCTGACAAGCAAAGTCAGTGGGAAAGCCAGTATTCCTCACTCAACAACTGCAGTGACTCACTTAGCTGTGGCAAGAAAGGTTATGAAACTGGGGCAAAACTCATTCAGCAACCATCTTGCTTAGCAATGGAGATTTTGGGCTTAATTATGGTTGTAAGTTGAGGACTATATCTATATTCTCATCTTTTCAAATAAAGGATTGAATGAGCCATGGTGGCGCGGTGGTCAGAATGCACCATTGCAGGCTGACTCTGCTCACTGCCAGCAGTTCGATCCTGACTGGCTCAAGGTTGACTCAGCCTCCCATCCTTCCGAGGTCAGTAAAATGAGGACCCAGATTGTTGGGGGGCAATAGGCTGACACTGTAAACCACTTAGAGAGGACTTTTAAAGCACTATTGCAGGCTATCTCACTGTTCACTGCCAGCAGTTCGATCCTGACCGGCTCAAGGTTTCTGTCCTTCCGAGATTGGTAAAATGAGGACCCAGATTGTTGGGGACAATATGCTGATTCTGTAAACCATTCAGAGAGTGATGTAAAGCACTATGGGGCAGTATATAAGTCTAAGTACAATTGCTATTAACTTTGTGGATGACTAGTAGCAAGACAATTCTTCAGCTCTGCTTCAAGGCTGCAAGGAAACCATTTCTTCCTTATCCGTAACATTTTCATTAAGAGTGTCCTTCAGGAAAAAACAAAACAACCCTGCCTCTTTAATTTTTTACAAATACATGAAAACCAGGTGACCGGTGGGCAAGAAAATCAATAGGAGAAATCTATTCTGGTGTCATCGTTTTTACCTTGCAACGATATTGATCAGTACATCTATAGAGCAATTAAATTATCTGCTTAGTAGCAAATTTAGTTGGGGAGGGCATCGAATTAGGTTTGTCGGGAATGTTAATTACAGTTCATAATAGGATTAATCTGAATGTGCAATTGAGATCCATTATGATTCCTCTTTCAGGTTTGAATGGTGATAATAGAATTTGCTTTTAAAATTGCAGCAAAGGTTGCCCGAATTAATTAAGAAAGGGGACCCTGGGGGAGGTGGACTTGAAGCACTGTAATTTTTTTTTTAAAGCAAATGAACCCAAAAATGTAAGCTAATGTGCATGTGGCTAAACACTAATTGTAGCAAAGTGAAATAAAATATCAGCCATTGTGGGAAAATGCATCTTCTGGAATGTTCTTGGGTGACCAATGTTGACAACAAAGCATCCGTTTTCTATGCAAAATGGGCAAAAGAACGATTCCTTTGCTTGCCATCATTTTACAGTGACTAAAATGCCACATTTCTCAAATGGTGTAGAGTTCCAATTCTTCATTTGGAGAATGAAGAAATAAATCGAACTTCGAAAGGAAGCGGTTCGGCTTTGCTCTTTTAAATGTGAGGTAGGTACGTGTGGATGTGCAAAATCAAACAACAGCAGCTGTGTTTTGTACATGGACGATTATTGGGACATGAGGAAAACAATGGAGCTCTGAGAATAATAAACACACCACTCTGTTACTTAAACAGTAAGTGACAAATAGGTTGCTCTGAGAAATGTAATTCCAAGAATTTGCACAAAGCCGCAGACAGCTACAAAGAGTGAGCAGTAAGCATTTCTGCTGCTAAATCTATGTGTATTTCTCAGGGATCTCAGATTTTTCCATGTTGGAAACTCCCAGTTGAAGCTCATGTACTGTAGCTCTTTGCTCAATGAAAATGCTGATGCATTTTCAATCCTCAGGATCTCTAATTCAAAATTAGTAGGCAGAAAGTGACAGGGAAGTCTTCTGCTCAAGATCTTAAATAATAATGATCAGAAGACATTGTACAGATTAACAATCTGTCATGAAAGAAGTAAATAATCCTCTCCTCCTCCTCCTCCTCCTCCTCCTCCTCCTCCTCCTCCTCCTCCTCCTCCTCCTTCTCCTCCTCTTCCAAGATTCCTCTGATCTTCAGAAGTTTGAATTCACCAAATTAATTTCCAAAGTATTAGAATGTCTTGTTTATTTGACATTACTGTAATTTTTGCAGGGCATATTGTAAATTTTCAACTTTTGGGTCTCTCATATATTGTCCTATGGACACATTGTGCATGCCTGTATACAATAGAAGGGACTTTGATGGGTGAATGTGCAATATGTGGTGGCATTAACATTCCATTCGGTGGCATTTTACCAATGAGAAACAGGGACATTGTACTCCAGTAAAACCCTGCACACAAAAAGTGTTGGTGCAGATTGGTGGCGCAGTGGTTAGAGTGCAGTACTGCAGGCTGCTTCTGGCTGATCACCGCAAGGTTGACGCCCAGCAGTTCAGCAGTTTAATTCCCCAATCACCGGTTCAAGGTTGACTCAACCTTCCATCCTTCTGAGGTCAGTAAAATGAGGACCCAGATTGTTGGGGGCAATAGGCTGACTCTGTAAACCACTTAGAGAGGGCTGTAAAGCATTGTGAGGTGGTTTTTTGGGGGGGGGGGGGGGGGGGGGGGGGGGGGGGGGGGGGGGGGGGGGGGGGGGGGGGGGGGGGGGGGGGGTTTTTTTTTTGTGGTGGTGGGGGGGGGGGGGTTTTTTTTTGTGGGGGGGGGTGGGGGGGTGTTTGGTGGTTGGTGGTGTGTTTCGAAATTGACATATATGAGTCTAAGTACTATTGCTATTGCTATTTTTCTTTTAGGGCTTGGCCAATTCTCCAGAGCTGGTTCCAGGTGGGATTTCAACATTTGCACTGCCTACAGTACAGTTTCTTTTTTCCTGCTTCCTTCACAATCTTTATGTCTTTTTCCCTTTTTTGCTGTTGCTGGATAGGCCACATCTTTTGAATTCTCCATAACAATTAGATCTAATGCCATTTTAGAACAATTGCAAGGATGAATAACTTGGAGCTCATTTGAAGAAAAAAATCTAAAGGATATTCTTCTTTATTCTGGAAGAGGCAGGGGTTGGGAAGAAAGAAAGAAAAAAAAACCTTTTGATTTTATCTAAAAAAAGATCTCTGAGAAATTTTGACTCATCTCTAATTGTACACAGGTATCTGAATACATGAATAGTTTTTAATCTCTTTTTTGCTGCCATACTGCTGTTTTTGCTTTGAGTGGCTCGTACATTACCCCACCAATGGCATTTCATCTAGTATTTTGTTGTTCCTCTAGGAAAAGGGAAAATGGGGAGAAAAGTCAAGATTCAATCAAATATTCAATCATAATTAGCACATTTATTTGTTTTTGGTTAGATCCGTCAAGCAATGCATCCTAAGGGCAAATAGTCTTATTTGTAAACTTCTATAACAACCCAATAATTTCAGTTTCAATCTAAAATATGCTTTATTTCCTTTGTATTACAGATTGCCTAACCACTATTGTTTATCAGTCCAATTAGGACAAAAGCAACCTACAAGAATTCTGTACAAACAAGCTTTGAATGAGGCATACCTTTGTCTTGTTGAACATAACGTTAATCCGCCCCTCCAACTTATAATTATTTGTGTGTGTTTGTGTCTCTCGCTGAGTGTGAAATTCCTTAGAGCTTTGAAGCTCCAGATCTCACTCTTAAAAGTAAGGCAGGAGAGTAGGAGAATACATTCTATGATTCACATAATTTATTGGTGGAATGATTAGACTCTGAATTATTGTCATTCGATTAGCTTTGAAGTAAGGCAGCCTTTTTATGGTAGCATAAATAGAAGGGAAATTATTGTCCTCATTCCATTCTTTGTGAATTCTGGCTTAATAATGAGAACCCTAAAATTTTTACCATTATGTGCATCTTTCTGTTTTTATTTTTTCCCCTTCCTTCTCCGTTAAAACTGGAGCTCATATTTAAATTGTAAAACACAAAGATAATACTGGTAATGTTCCAGGGGTCTAGGGCAGGACTGAAGTGCCAAAGAAACATCTTGAAATGCTTCACTCAGTTGGTGGATGAAGAAGAGGACGGGCAATTTCTCCAAATTTCTCTAAGGAAAGGATATATTCTCAAGAGAAGGAGTCTGTGATGACTCGGAGTGTGGCACAAAAGCAACAAAGTCACAAACGTAGGTAAAGTCCCTTTAATACCTCCAACTTGGCTCCCAATGTCCAGTTATCTTCTGCTGGAGAAAAAACTCTCCCAATAACAGTTTTTAAAGGGAAGAAATTCAGTCCGAACCCAAAGTACATATAAATTATAAATAAAAACCAACACAAACCATGCTACAGTAATTAACGGGACAGGGCAGGAAAAGGAATTGCAGACTTCAAAAGATAACAAAACACACACAGTTGGGAGAATGCCAGAACCCAGATAAGCCTTGACAAACAAAGATAATGCATGCTTTGCTTCCAGCAAGGTGCTGTGTGCAAATGCCCTTTTTAAATCCTGTTTTCCCAGCTGCAGCTAATGAAGGGAATCAGGGCCCTTTTCTCCCCGTAACTCAAGTAACTCACATTGCTCCCTTCTCAGTTCCTCCCTGCATGCCCTAGGATGAAGATGGGGTGGGCCTGGGTCTTCCTCTGAATGCCCAGCTGGACTGTGCCCTTCCCCAGTTTCTTCCACAGCCACAAGAGCCACACTCACACTCCCTGTCAGCTGCTTACCCTCCCCCTCAGAATCAGATTCCAACAGGGGCATGACACAGTCTCCCAATAACATCCCTACTACAAACTCTCCAAGGAGCTGCTGATACATTTCTACAGAGGAATTATTGAATCTGTCATCTGCACCTCTATAATTGTCTGGTTTGGTTCCGCATCCCAACAAGACAGACACAGACTCCAGAAAGTAATTAGGACTGCAGAAAAAAACAATTACTACCAACTTGCCTTCAGTCGAGGACCTGTATAATCCATAAGTCAAAAGGAGGGCTGTGAACATATTTATAGGCCCCTCACATCCCAGACACATCAAAATGATGTGTCATGCCCCTGGTGGAGTCTGACTCTGAGGAAAAGGAGGAACAGCCAACAGGACGTGTGGCTCCAGAGGTGGTGGAGGAGGCTGGGGAAGGGCAGAGGCCGACTGAGCAATCAGAGGAGAACCCAGGCCCATCCCCTCTCCATCCTAGGTCACGCAGGGAGGAGAGGATCAGGGAAAAGCAGTTAGAATTGCCAAAGTCAATTAGTGTTTACCTTGAAAGATGCTTATCTTTACTGGCGTTCTTCCCATGGACTTTTCTCGGTTATTTTCCTGGAGTTTATAATTAGTTATCTTGGCTTGCTTTGGAACTCTCATCAATGTGGTTTGTTTTGGTTTTTTGTTTGCCTCATTATTTACTGTTGTGACTTTAAACTGTGCCTAATAAAACAGTGAAGTTAAGTTGAAGGCTTTACCGGACTTTAATATATGTTTTGGTTTATTTTGAGAGACTACAGGTCATCACACAATGCTATAGAGCGCTGCACACCAGAATAACTAGAGTCAAGGACAGTTTTTCCCCGAACGCCATCACTCTGCTAAACAAATAATTCCCTCAACACTGTCCAACTATTTACAAAGTCTGCATTACTATTACTGTTAATCTTCGCATCACTCCTTATCACCCTTCTCCTCCCACTTGTGACTGTATGACTGCAACTTTGTCGCTTGTATCCTTACGATTTTTATTGACTATTTCCTAGTATGATTTGACTGCTTATTGTACCCTATGACTATTATTAAATGTGGTACCTTATGATTCTTGACTCTTGATGAATGTATCTTTTCTTTTATGTACACTGAAAGCATTTGCACCAAGATGAATTCCTTGTGTGTGGCCAATAAAGTATTCTATTCTATTCTATTCTATTCTATTCTATTCTATTCTATTCTATTCTATTCTATTCTATTCTATTCTATTCTACATAAAACAGGAAAAGTTCACGCCTGATGATTTTGCTTGAGATTTTAGAAGCAAAAAAAGCAACTTCTTGGATTGGGGTTATAGGATGTTCTCAGGTAGACATACCTCATTCCAACAAAAAGTCCTCCTTCTCCTTCAGCCAATAGTCCTCAAGAAGGATTAAAACCATTCTTTTATAGGTATTACTATTTCAGCAGGTGATGGCATATGACCAACATTGTTTGACCTAGACATTAATAATGGAATATAAGAACAACATAATAGCAGAGTTGGAAGGGAGCTTGGAGGTCTTCTAGTCCACCCCCCTGCTCAAGTAGGAGACCCTATCCCATTCCAGAAAAGTGGCTGTCCAGTCTCTTCTTAAAAGCCACCAGTGATGGGGCACCCACAGCTTCCAAAGGCAAGCCATTCCTTTGTCAATTGTTCTCACTGTCAGGAAATTCCTCCTTAGTTCCAAGTTGCCTCTCTCCTTGATTAGTTTCTATCCATTATTTCTTGTCTTGCCTCCATGTGCTTTAAAAAATTGGCTGACCCCTATTTTCTTCTTTGTGGCAGCCCCTCAAATATTGGAATACTGTTGGCATGTCACTCCTAGTCCTTCTTTTACTAGACTAGACATAAGCAATTCCTGCAACCATTCTTCATATGTTTTAGCATAAGTTAGGAGGCTCAGGAAAGCATAGGGCTATACCTGGAAGAGGTTGGGTTTGCAGGTGGCAATTCACTGCCATCTTGTTGTCAACCCAACTTCATGGCTGTATCCCCATAGCTTTCTTTCTTTTTCTTTTTTTCTCTTTTTGGTACAAGATGTGTTCTTTGAACAGGAGAACAAACACTGTGGTAGAATTCTTAGAATTCACCAAGGAGATTGATGTAAGAATAATGAATTTTACAGGGGGGAAAAGTAGAAAGGGAAACCAGATCTGTTCAATAGCAAATGGCTGAATTCAACTGACAGACATGGCAGGCCATTTACATAAAAACTGATGGAAATCTGCACACCCGCATAATAAGACTTATATTTCAAAAGAACATTGAGATGACGAGGAAGGATTTAAGCTTCAGGGGGGAAAATATTCCATTTTAGCCAAAAAAAATGCTAATGACAATATAAATATAAAAAAGTAGGACTTATTAAGAAACTTTTCACTTATGGGGGAAAGAGTTCCCCAAGTACCATTGGCAGATAAATGTATGTGATCCAAGAAAGACAGGAAACAGGGGGTAAAGCTCTTGGCCACTGATTTACCAGTTATCAATTAATTATTAAATTATTAATTTAATGAACACTAATTGTGCTTAAAAAAAAGTCTGTCAAACGGGGGACAATTGACAAAGGAATGGGCGGGAGAAGAAAGTTAAATTGGATTGGAATGGGTGGTAGGTAGATTTGGTTCTTAAGGTCTTGCCATCTCTTTAAATGTCAAAGTCCAGATAATTAAGTTTAAAGGGATTATTTAATAAGAGGTCCATGATCCAGGAATGCTAATAGAGGTGAGCCAGTCTTGTTTTTCAGCTTATTTTCTTCTGGTACAGTGAGACTATCTTCCTTCAGCAAGGTCAAAAGGTGCACGGCAAACTAAATCTTTCATTTCATTACCTAGCTATTCACAAATTGGCTTTGTTATGCAAGACTATCTCAGTTTGTCAGTAACATATTGGCCCCCTAATTGGCACGTAGAAACTGTAGCTTGGGGACCAAAAAATAAATAAAAATCCAGAGTCCCATTTGACCGTATTTTGAGATTAGATTTAACATTTAAGATGTTAAAACTAATGTTTAAAATTAATGTATTTGCCCTAACAACAAGTCACACTTATTTCAATTCCTTAGTGGCCACCTTGATTGCTATTTCCAAGTCTACTTACAAATATGATTTCATCACATACACATACATATATGCATATGCATATGCATATATATGATCTTGGTTAGAACTCAGAAACATATATATATATATATATATATATATATATATATATATATATATATATATATATATATATATATATATACACACACACACACACACACACACACACACACACACACACAAACATATGCATGCACTTGTAAGTAGATCAATAGGCAGCCCAGAGGGAAAACTTTACATACATACATACATACATACATACATACATACATACTTACGTACGTACATACGTACATGCGTACATACATACATGAAAAGGTTTCCTTGTGGGCTATAGATATATATAAATAGATAGAGATCAATCAATTGATTGAGCAGAGAGAGAGAGGGACAGACAGACAGACAGACAGACAATTAGATATCACTAAAGAACCTGAAGAGTAAACTAAAGCAAATAAGATGGTAAAATAGGTAGCCCACTCCTGCAAAAAAAAACAAAAAAAACAAATCTGCATACAAAATATAGCTGTATAAAAGAACCCAAAATATCCTTCAAATAATTTTTGAACCAAAGTATTCAGATAAACTTGGATATCAACAAGAGTTCCCTTATACTAGCAAAACTATAAGAGGTAATCTGAAAACAGCAGAAAAAAATATGATCCCCTTCAAATTGAATGGAATGAAAAAGAATTCACTGCAGTGGTCAAGCTTTCCCATTTTTTTGTTCAAAACTATTTTTTAAAAGACTAATTTAAACAGCAATGTTTTCTAGTTAATTCAAAGCATGTAATTAATAGCCACTGAGCTGAAATCTGATACGGCCTATGCAATTTGAGAATCAGATTCAAAAGATTATTTTCTAGTAATGACCCTTTCAGATTTGGAAGAGTAGCTTGAAAATGGTTACAGGAACTGGGCATGGCTAGTTTAGTGAAGAAAAGGACCAGGGGAGACATCATAGCAGTGTTCCAATATTTGAGGGGCTGCCCCAGAGAGGAAGGAGTCAAGCTATTTTCCAAGGCACCTAAAGGGCAGACAAGGAATAATGGATGGAAACTGAACAAGGAGAGATTCAACCTGGAAATAAGAAGAAACTTTCTGATAGTGAGAATAATCAACCGATGGAAGCTTGCCCTCAGAAGTTGTGGGAGCGCCATCAGTTGAGACTTTCAAGAAGAGATTGGACTGCCATTTGTCAGAAATGGTGTAGGGTCTCCTGCTTGGGTGTGGGGTTGGAGTAGATGACCTATAAGGTCCCTTCCAACTCTGATTATCTGTTATCTGTTACATGTGGAAGAACTCTGAACTCTGAGTTTCTTTGGTCTTTTTTAAAAATAAAATAAAATTGGACCGTGATTAATTTCAATATTTTGTGAATCCGATGTTTACATCCATTAATCTGTTCAAATAAATTGGCATGACTGGTGTCAGTAAGAAGCTACACATTGAAAGAAAAACACCTGGGGGCTGCATTTCAGTACTGCAGGGGCTTCTTCTTACAGAGTTTGTCCTAGAAGAAAAACCGCAGTGGTTTGTGAAATAAAGACTTGAGTCAGCTTCAACTCAAACTGACTGCACAAACATCTCCATTAATGTTCTTGTTAAGAATCTAGAAGTGGCTTCCTTTGGCCTTCTTTTGAGGTAGTTAACTTCTCAAACTTCTTTTGAGAAGTTACCAACTCCTGGTTTCTAGCCTGATATCTTCATCACTAGACCAAACAGACTAACTTATTCTTGGGTACGTTCTGTGCTGGAATAGGAAGAAGTCTTCGGTTTCTTCACAAGTTGCCTTTTCATGTGATGTAACATTAAAAATTCTGCAGAGAAGGAGAATGAATTGCGCAGAAAGAAATGAACTCCCAACTCATCTTCCTCTTGAACATGTTTTCACTTTTTTCCCCTTCTTGCCAATAAATCTTTGAAAACATTTTCGGTCCATGAAGCCTCTCTTCAAAGTCAAAGTTTACATTTCTTTCCACCACAATCTGTGATGCTCTTTCTTCTATATTGTGTAAGATCGGTATTTTAGAAATGAATGTTTGAAAGGGCATCCATTTTTTGAGCAGAAAGTCACATATCTCTTTTTCATCCCCGAATCCCATATGGTGTGCTGATTTCCTAGCCTTTTGTCGTAGCAAAATTGATTTTATAATCTTATTCCTTTTGCCATGAATCTTTCATGTTAGCCAGACCTGAAACTGATGTTGATGCTGTTTTTAAGAGGTTGGTGATGAAGCTAAAGAGTTTCAATCCAAACGAATTGCCTTGATTTCACCTGAATCTTTACTTAGTTACAGTACACCAAGCAATCTGCAGTTTTTTTCTCTGTTTCTGAGTGCTTAATCTCCCCTTAGCATGCTAATAAATATAGCGTGCTTAACACAGCAGATTAATGTCTCACCTTCATGGAACAGAATGTGTTAGTTTGTTAAAGTGAACGGTGTATGTGTATAAACACACATTAATACAGTCTCTCTCACACACACACAGACACTCAGACACATAAACACAGACGCGGAAGCAGGAAAACAGCAAGCAAGTCTTGAATCTTTGACAGCCGATCCACACTGAGATATCTGTAAAGCTCTGGAGACCAGTTTCCTTTGGCAGGTAGTTGAAAAGTCATCGTGGAAAAAGAGAGAATTTTAAAATTAGATTCTGCAGTTCTGGACGCCTAATGGGCACATTCTGTTTCGCTAGAAGGGGGTAAATAAAGTAAAGTGTTGCCCGATATTCCCTAGGTTTGAGATTCTGTTGAAAGCTGCAGATTTGACACAAAGGCAAACAAAAACTTGCAAAATCCCATTCTTTTCCTTTCGAACTGCTAGTTTTGTTGCCACCGTTGTTTCTGTCTTCTAAATCCTGAGCGTCCTTCCTTGTGGTCTTCTTTCCCCCAGATTGCTATTTAATCTGACTGACAGCCAGGACCGTAATAATCTGGTTCTCTGGCATTTGCCACTATTATATGTAGTACTGTCAATTTTGCTTGTAATACATTCTAGGACAGGGGAAATTATTGCTTTTTTCCAGGATGAAATTCAGACAGTTCTATCTTGCTTTCCTGTGGGAAGAAAAGAGGCTGGCCATAGTCACAACACAGTGTTTGTGAGATTTAATTAATCATGCCAAGGTTTTCAAAAAAAATACTGGGCTGATCGATCACTCAGCTGATCCCAATGGGTCTCCACGTAGTAGTGCATTCACAACTAAGGCAATGACTGTGGATGTGCATAGTGAACCACATAAATAGAAATCTGATACCCTAGGAATACTCTTCTATTCAAATTAAAGTTGTTTGAGATGCACCATACTCACATGTACATTAGATTAGGCATTCATTTTTGGCAGAGCTATAGAATCTGTTCTTCTCCAGAAAGCAGAACATAGAACATAAAATAACAGAGTTGGAAGGGATCTTGGAGGTCTTCTAGTCCAACCCATTGCTTGAGCAGGAGACCCTACACCATTTCAGCCCAATGGCTGTCCAGGGTCTCCTTAAAAACCTCCAAAGCTATTCCATTGGTTGATTGCTCTCACCATTAGTTAGGTGATGGTTAGTTAGGTTTGTTAAGTAATTTGAAAAAGAACACCGAGAACTCAGATTTTACGGAATAATTGTCTATGTTGTCTACCAATAGTACCCATTCCTAGATTGGAGTGTTCTGCTCATGGTCACACATGTCCTAGTTACCTCCCGACTGGACTACTGTAAAACACTCTACATGGGACTGTCCTTCTGGAAGCTTGAGTTGGTACAGAGATGAAAGGGATGTTGGAGGCCTTCTAGTCAAACCCCTTGCTTGATCAAGAGACCCTTTACTATTTCAGACAAGTGGCTGTCCACTCTCATCTTAAAAGCCACCAGCGATGGCTTGAAGGCAAACCATTCCACTGGTTAATTGATCTCGCTGTCAGGAAATTTCTCCTTAGTTCTATGTTGCTTCTCTCCTTGATCAGTTTCTATCCATTGTTTCTTGTCTTGCCTTCAGGTGCTTTGGAAAATAGGTTGACCTCCTCTTCTTTGTGATAGCCCCTCAAATATTGGATAACATTGCCATCACATCTCTCCTGGTCCTTCTTTTCACTAAACTAGACATACCCAATTCCTGCAACCATTCCTTGTAAGTTTTAGCCACCAGCCCGCTAAAGAACATTTGAAGTAGAGCAGCCATCATCTTAACAAATGGGTCTCATCACTCTCTTGCAGGTCATTCCCTTCATGACCATCAAGCTTCATGTCTGGTCATTGTTATTTGACTTTGGAGTAGTCTCCATTGTTGCCACTTTGAGCATGGGCAAGCCACTCTCCATCCACAGCATGGAACATGTCAGAATTCCAAAACGAGATCTCACTTCCGTCCTTGGTCCATGCTGTCAGAAGCAAATTGGAGTTATAGTTGGATATCCTCTGGAGTTCTGCTTGTATCTGGTCCCCGATGTAAAGAATTAAGCTTGCAGAAGACAATTTGTCGTGATACATTGGATAAACACTGTTGGGGCATTTATGCAAAGCCCACGATTCTCTTGAATTTGTAACAATGAAAAGGTGATGACATTTAGCTGACAAGCAATATTTTTGCTTAACATAGATCAAATTTCTCTTGTGCACAGAATATATTTTCTGTGATTGCTCTATGCTTCCAAGCAAAATCTCCTTTGATAGTCTAGTACAGGGGTGTCAAACTCAAGGCCCGTAGGCTGGATCCAGCCTACCGGGTGCTTAGATCTGGCTCACGGAGCCACCCTGGAAATAATGAAGGACCGGCCTGCAGTGCTCTGCCAGCAAAAACAGAGTGAGTGGCCTCCCCGAGCTCCATTTTCGGCTGCAATGGCCTCCTGCAACCCTCTGCCAGTGAAAATGGAGCTCAGGATGACTGCACGTGACCCTCCCAAGCTCCATTTTTGCTGTCAGAGCACTCAGGCCACCACAGGTGCCCCTGACATGAATCACATTTATCTGGCCATGCCCAGCCTGGCCACACCCACCCACGCTGCCCCGAGGTCAAACACAACCCTGATGAGGGCCTCAATGAAATCAAGTTTGACACCCCTGGTCTAGTAGCAAAAGCTTATATACTACTTCATAATGCTTTACAGCCTTCTCTAAGCAGTTTTACAGAGTCATCCTTTTGCCCCCAACAATCTTGGTCCTCATTTTACAGAGTCATCCTTTTGCCCCCAACAATCTGGGTCCACCTCGGAAGGACAGAAGGCTGAGTCAAACTTGAGCCTGGTGGGATTTGAACTACCAAATTGCAGAAGTAGCTTGCAGTATTGCACTCTAACCACTGTGCCACTGAGGCTCATTTAGTAGATGACCATACTCTTGCACTTTTATCTATCTTGGTTCTGCTTGGGGTAAAGGCCTACATGCTGATTCAAGCCAGGACAGCAATGCAGAAGCGCAAAAGTGGCAGAACCAAAGAAATCAGAACTATAAAACCAATTAATGTGAAACTATTTAACATTGCCATTAAGTTGGGCACCCAACTGAATGGGAGATCTGTCTTGATAGAAGTTGGAACCATGAGTGAGTGTTCCAATTTCCCACTGCTATTAAAATGCAAGGCTTTATTTATTCTCGCTTTCAAAAGGATGCTCATGATCTGTTATGTGTTAACACTATTTTTAGAAAGAGGAAATCATTCAATTTCCACCCACTGGTCATCCAATGATTGTTTTTAAGGTATTGAACAGAGATACCCAAATCCTCTAGGGGGGCTGATGGCTCTGTGGTGAAGAAGCTGAGTGTGCTGTATGCTTTGGCATAAAAAACAACAACTTCGGGATCACTTTCTCAGACTTGAATTGACCCACCTATAATACCTTGGGTTCCAATCCTAGGAAAAGACCAATATCCCACCTGACATAAAAGGTAACGATAAAGATTTCCCTCGCACATGCGTGCTAGTCGTTTCCAGCTCTAGGGGGTGGTGCTCGTCTCCATTACAAAGCCAAAGATCCAGCGCTGTCCGAAGACGTCTTCGTGGTCATGTGGCCGGCATGATTCAATGCCTGAAGGCACACAGAACGCTGTTACCTTCCCACCAAAGGTGGTCCCTATTTTTCTACTTGCATTTTTACATGCTTTTGAACTGCTAGGTTGGCAGAAGCTGGGAAAAGTAACGGGAGCTCACTCTGTTATGCGGCGCTAGGGATTCGAACTGCCAAACTGCCTGGCCTTTCTGATCAACAAGCTCAGCATCTTAACCGCCGAGCCACCACATCCCTTCTCCCCCTGACATACAGTAACACATCAAATTAATAGGTGTTAAGGAGACCCAATTTGGGTTCCCTTCATTCACATTTCAGACTCTCATAACCCACAAGCCAATGGTTATGAGATGTTTGGAGAAAAAATACAGTCACACTGCAAATTTCTCCTGAGCTCTCTTTGGAAAGGTGTAATAGCAAGGAGAGCAAGACTAAAACATCCAATCCATAGCCCTTGAAACTTTTGGAACTAAACATCAGGGAAATTTATTTAAATAGGAGTCATGTTGGAGAAAATTACATTCAAAACAACGTGAAGCTCTCCGCTGAATATGTTCTTCCGCGCAAAATGTATCTTGTGTTACAGCGGCCAATCCCAGCTGTTTATAGTCCGCCCTGTTTTTGCAAGAGAAATGAATGCTGTGGAATTTGCATTCAGGAGATTTCCATACTGCTAAAGTTCCAGATGACAAATGGATGTGGAATTTTATTTTATTTTTACTCAGTCTTGATGGCAGAAAAATCCTATTTCAATAAAACTACCCACTGAAATACTGTCCTTCTCTCACAGACGGCAAAATGTTTTGAATTTATAGCTGACAGTGGGGTTGATTTTTGAATAAACACACACTGCGGGATTTTTGTGTCAGCTGGGCTAATTTTAAACCTCCTCCAAGACCTGGACAAAGGACCAATTCCTTATAGCGATTCCCATATCTGCTTTGCTCGTTCTTTTTCCACCTATTTATGGAGAAAAATCATGAGGCCAGGGATTAATCTCTCTCTTTTTTTCAACACATGGATTGTTTCCTAACACCTGGGTGCCCAGATGCATAGCCGCTTGAAATGAAGACTCATGCTGAGGTCCTTCTATTGAGGCACAGACAACCATTCAATCTGTCTTCCTTGGGTTCCAACATGATAGAAACTCTACGATGAAACAAGTACTCTACAGCCTTCATTGAGCATGCCTTTTCTCAAGGTCCTGTGGTGAAGAAACTTCCGGAACAATGTTGGCATACAAATTAGTTTCCAAGAGAGAGGTGAAAAGTTAAGCTCTTTGTATCGGGTCCTCCATGTTTTCTCTTTTAATTCAACTCTTCTTTCTCTTCAACTCTTCTCTCTGTCTCATCTCCTATCTTTAGATGAAAGCAGCACCTGCCTATTTTAGTTTGGCCTTCTACCTCTTCAAGCTGCAATGAAACACCCATACATTGATGCAAATGGCTGTTTGTTTAGGAGTGGGTTTTATAACTCAACATTAGCATTAGTATTAGTTTACTTTATTGTCATTGCACCTCGTACAATGAAATTAAATACCATCTTCAGTGTACATTATGACTGTGAAAATAAACACAAACACACATCCTTTGCATTTGATACATTGAACTGAAAAACCCTGATACTGCATTAATATTGCACTATACAGTAGAATTCAACAGAGCTGCTGCCCTGGGATAGAATGGGCAGTTTTTCAGCCTATTTGTCCTTGTTTTTATTATTCTGTACCGTCTGCCAGATAGTAATAGTTCAAAAAAAGGGTGTCCAGGATGAGATGGATCTTTAAGGATGTTTTTAACTTACTTAAGGCAGTGGGAGCTCTAAAGCTCTTCCAAAGAGAGGAGAGGGCAACCCATGATCTTCTGGGCAATGATGTTAACCCTCTGGAGTGCTGTCCTATCTGCCACTGTGCAATTGGCAAACCATACACAGGTGCAGTAAGTTAAGATACTCTCTATGATGCAGCAGTAGAAGGTCACCAGCAGCTTTTCATTCAGTTGTTTTCTGAGAAGTCTCAGGTCGTATAATCTCTGCTGGGCCCTTTTGACCAGTGCTGCAATGTGAGCCCCCCAGGTCAGGTCCTCTTTTATGGAAACACCCAGAAACTTAAAACTGGACACTTGCTCCACTTGGTCTCCATTGATAAGCAAGGGCTGGATGTCTGATCTGCTCTAGTCTATTGAATCAGTTTATTAAAATTAGTCTAGTGAATAGGCTAGTCTGGTGAAGAGAAGGACCAGGGGAGACATGATAGCAGTCTTCCAATACTTGAGAGGATGCCACAGAGAGGAGGAAGGGGTCAAGCTATTTTCTAAAGTGCCTGTAGGCCAGACAAGGAATAATGGATGGAAACTGATCAAGGAGAGATTCAACCTGGAAATAAGGAGAAACCTTCTGACAGTGAGAACAATCAACCAATGGAACAGCTTGCCCTCAGAAGTTGTGGGAGCATCATCACTTGAGACTTTCAAGAAGAATTTGGACTGCCATTTGTCAGAAATGGTGTAGGGTCTCCTGCTTGGGTGGGGGGTTGGACTAGATGACCTATAAGGTCCCTTCCAACTCTGATTACCTGTTATCTGTTATCTGTTCCTTCCATAATCCACTATAAGCTCCTTGGTCTTATTGGTGTTGAGGACCAAGTTATTGTCTCCACAGCACCATAAATGTTAACTTAGGGCATTCTGGTAATTTTTTTTTCCACATCAAGGTCTATAATATATCATACTATTTGGAGAAGTGCAAATCCAAAGAATGGTTGCGGCTTTAATCCCTGTACTGGTCTGGAATTGTGAAGAGGAAGACATGTATCTTCCCTCGTGGCCATATCTGAACCTCAAGTACATCTTCAAAATGTATTTTTCACAAACACCTCTGAGTACAATTCAGGCTGCTTATTGTCTATGAAGCTTTCAAGGCATAGGTCTGGATACCTAAGGGGCCTCCTGCATTTTTATGTTTCAACCTTTCCGGTGAGGCCAGTTATATTGTGTATGGCATTGATGAAGCAATGGCATCTTACAAGACCCTGGAAGTGTGCCTTCTCAATGATGGCTCCTGACCTATGTTTCCACCTATTGATTTTTTTTTTTGGCAAGCAGCTGCAAGTCTTTTTTGCCCTCCCATTTGCTATCATTTCACTTAACCAAAAACACCTGTATTCTCCCAGTTATCTCTTCTTTTCCCCTCTTATTTCATTTAAGTTGCTGAAAATAGCACAACCCATTTACAGTTTCAGCAATTTAGCTCGGGCTAAAGATATTTCAAGGCATTTCTCAAAGAACAGTAGACGGGACAGAATCATATGAGCATTTGGAGACAAAATGGAGAACGAGAGATGCCCCATTAGGCTATTGGCTCTGCTCAAGTGGTTGAAGCACAATCCAAGTGAGTAATTCAAGTCTGCTTATTTACTGGTCCTCATCTATCTTTACACAAGAGCAAAATAAATTTTGGGGGGAAGAATAGGGATTATATCACAGAGGGGTCCTTGGTGCTCTCTGAGCTTAGTTGTTTTATTGCAGATGTTTCATGAGCCAACTAAGTAACTTCATCTATTCTAGTAAGAAGTGGGATTTGCTCTCAATTTATATTCTAGTGCAGAGGTCTTCAAACTTGACAGCGTTAAGACTTGTGGACTTCAATAGAATAGAATAGAATTCTTTATTGACCAAGTGTGATTGGACACACGAGGAATTTGTCTTGGTGCAAATGCTTTCAGTGTATATAAAAGAAAAAATACATTTGTCAAGAGTCAAGAATCATAAGGTACAACACTTAATAATAATCATAGGGTACAATAAGCAATCAAATCATTCTAGGAAACAGTCAATATAAATCATAAGGATACAAGTGACAAAGTTAAAGCCATACAGTCACAAGTGGGAGTGGATGGGCAATAGGGAGTTATTAGAAGATTAATAGTAATAGTAATGCAGATTTTGTAAATAGTTCGACAGTGCTGAGGGAATTATGGCATTTGCGAAAAAAAACTGTTCTTATGTCTAGTTGTTCTGGTGTGCATGCTCTATAGGGTCGTTTTGAGGATAGAAGTTGGAACAGTTTATGTCCGGGATGTGAAGGGTCTGTAAATATTTTCACAACCCTTTTTTTGACTCATGCAGTATACAGGTCCTCAATTGAAGGCAGGTTGGTAGTAATTGTTTTTTTCTGCAATCCTAATTACTCTCTGAAATCTCTGTCTCTCTTGTTGGGTTGCAGAACCAAACCAGACAGTTATAGAGGTGCAGATGATAGACTCAATAATTCCGCTGTAAAACTGGATCAGTAGCTCCTTGAGCAGTTTGAGCTTTCTGAGTTGGCATAGAAAGAACATTCTTTGTTGTGCTTTTTTGATGACGTTTTTGATGTTAGGTGTCCATTTTAGGTCTTGTGATATGATAGAACCTGTCCTACCTGTCAATGAATACTTCAGCTTCAACCATAACAATACAAGAGATACAATAGATACAAACTCAAGGTTAATCGCAGCAAACTTGATTGCAGGAAATACGACTTCAGCAACAGAGTGGTCAATGTCTGGAAAACTCTACCTGACTCTGTGGTTTCTTCCCCAAACCCCAAAAACTTTAACCTTAGACTGTCTACTATTGACCTCACCCCTTTCCTAAGAGGTCTGTAGGGAGCGGTACATAAGCGCACCAATCATGCCTACCGTCCCTGTCCTATTGTTTCTTTTTCTTATTTTTCTTATACGTATCCATTTCATGTATTCATAACTATGTTTATACTTATACCTGTTATCTTACAATTGCTTGAATAATAATAATAATAATAATAATAATAATAATAATAATAATAATAATAATAATAATAATAATAATAATAAACTTGCCAAGTTTGAAGACCCTTGTTCTAGAATCTAGTGGCTTACCTTGTTAGGTTGGTGGGGGTGACCTTGAAGGTAGTATGGTTGGGCTGTTTATTCTTAGCTGGTTTGGCAGTTCCTTGATTGGGGTATTGCTTACTTGGTTGTTGGTCTGATGTTCACCTTGGAGTTAATTATGCTCATCTGGGTGCTGATTGCTGGTGGGGAGTGTTTTGCTCTTTTTGTTTCCTTTTTGGCTTGATTGTCTCTTTTACATAGTATGTAGGTATTTTTATGTCTATGTGTCTATTGATGGCTAATTTGTCAGAGTGCCAGGCTTCTAACATTTTTGGACTTGGCTTGATTTAGGATGGTCATGGTTTCGCAGTTGAAACTACGATTAAATCTGTCCATATGTTGTGAAACGTAAAGAGCTTATACCACAGAGCTCCAATATGTCTCCTATCCTTTTGGTTGACTAGTTTTGGTTGACTAGTTCAATGTGCAACCATGGCGGGCTGAACCATTAAATGCATAGGTCTTTGGTCCTCCAGGTTTTATTGCTGCTGTCCTTGAAGCATCCACAAACCCTTGCCATGTGCTTAATGGTTGGTTTGAGGGGAGTTATAGTTCATTCACAAAAGTAGAAAAAATTGCAAGGTGTCTATCCCTAAGCAAAAGAAGATACAAATCAGATTGAGATAGGTTTTTTTGTGTATTAATATCTGGAAATGTGGAAGCTTCATAAGCCTATTTTTCATGACCATTGCATTGCCAGCTAATGCTCTAAAGCAGTGATCCCCAACCTTTCTTATGCCGTGGCCCGTATCTAACCTTTTTATGGCGTGGCCGGCACGCATTAGCTGAGCCGCCATTTTTTGATGAAAAAGTGCTTCCGGTGAGCACTTTTTCATCAAAGCTGGCTGAGGAGCTTTTTTCATGAAAAAGATGGCAGCGCCCAGCAAACCAGTGGCCTGGTAGGACTTGTCTTCCACGGACCGTTCCGCCAGACCGGTGGTTGGGACCCCTGCTCTAAAGCTTTCAGTGACCTCAGCTTGCTAGATCACTATAACAGCAACACTATTGCTAGATCACTATAACAGCAGCCATAGAGCTTTACATGGTTAATTAAAATTACACGAGCCCAACTGAAGCAACACTGTCACAATATGGTGTGTTCAAAGAAGGGATGATACAGAAAAATGTAATTACTTATGAATAAATTATCTTGGAAAAGGAGAGGAAATGATATATATCAAGGGAGACACTTGAACTCATTAGCGAAAGTTAATTATTGAAGGACTTTAAAAATGTAAAACAAAATATTTCCTTAAGTTTGCATTTTGCCAGTATTGTTTAAATGTTCAATATAGATACATAGCTCTAACACTACAGGGAGCAGATAAGAAAGACTGGTTAGCTCGTTGCCCACATTAAGTTATAATGAGTTTTTTAAAAGATCTGGCTTAATGTGATGTTTCTGTGAATGGTGCCTTAACGTGTTGTGTGAATTTAGTTATGAACAAAGGCAAATATATGTATCCCAGGATAATGTTGCAGGATCCAATCTGGATCAGTCAGTGGACCAAAGGTTCAATCTTCCAAGCTTTCAGACTAATGTTGGATCCCATCGTGAAGGAATTTCTCTATCATCAGAATGTGTGTGAGAAGTCCCCCGAGGATTTCTCTCTCACACATATCTGGTGAAGGAGAAGTTCCCTGAAGATCAGCTTCTGGCACAAGACCGAAACCTCAGAAGGCTAAACTTGTGGTCCTAGTGACTGACCAAGATTGGATCCTGACTTTAATTAACATTCCATATGAAAGGAACCTCAACCTTTTCTTTATAAAGTGGGTTCTAATACAGATGCCTTACATGTTGGTTCCTAGATTGTGCTCATCAAGTGTACATAAAGAAGAGATTCTAGGTTTAGACATCTATCAAAGCTTCTAAAGGGTTTATCTCCCCATTGGCAGGGATTCTAGAGTTTCATAACTGAATAAGCAATGGAGGCAACTTGGAACTATAATGTCACATAATCTTTTTTTTTTTTAACATGGTATCAATTTAGATTTTTATGAGGAACCTATAGGGCTCCAGATGTTGCTAAAATCGCAATTCATAATATTCATGAATTGCCAATGAAAACTGGCATCTGAAAGCTTGTAATTTTTGCCACCTACAAACCACAATGGGGTGGGGGAGAGAAATGGGTGGCTTCCTTTTTTGAATTCTGATGTCAGTACATCATGTTGTTTCTGTTGTAGTGTTGCAAAGCACGTTTCATAGTTTGCTTCCCTTTGTGGAGATTTAAGCTCCTATGTAGGAGAAGATGAAAAGAAGGAGAGAACAGAGGTAGAATATAGTCTGGAGTCTGGAAGATATTGCTTCCCAGAGGGCAAACAGGGAGCAGAGCACAAAATGGCTGGCAGGCAGCAAAGAATCAAGCCAGCTCCTTCCTAGCAGTTCATAGAGTATATCCACAGTTATGTAGGTAGTTGCTTTAATCTGGCAAGATTCTGTCTACAGGTGAACAACAATAAAGGAATTACTCAGAAATAATCCCTGACCATCATCACCTTCCTCGCTCTATCCGTTGCTATCATGCCACTAGAGAAGAAGTCTCACCAATTCTGTTATGCACTTGCCCATCTCTAATACTGACCCCCGTTGTATCTCATTCAGTGCTTTTCAACTATGAACTGGCCTGTAAAGCTCTATTGAATTTGGATGAGTTATAGAGCTTTGTGGCATATATTAAAACTCTAGGGAGAAAGAATCCAGGAAATCCTTCATACCTGACACTTGTATCAATGATGGGGTTGAAACAATATATTTACTAGTAGGTATTTAAAATTATTTACATGTCCTGAGTCTTTTCCAGAGCTTGCTCAATATTTCCGTAGAATCGTTATTAATTAACACTTCAATATCTTGTGATATTTGAATCACCACCAAGTTTTAGCCGGAGGCAAAGCAGCCTCATTCCCTCCTCCCACCCAAGTTCATTAACATTTCCTGTGGTTATGCAGTCATTAAGTTAGGGATCTCATTATGTTGCCATTAGGATAACATAAAACCAGTTCCAGTGTAGCACATTTGTTAATTATAAAGTAATCTAAACCAATCCAAAAAGAGAATCTATTTGATTTATTCTAATTGTTTATAGATGCTATAAATCGCCCCCCAGTTCTCTCCTTCTGAGCAGATTCCTAGGGGGCGCCACAAGACCAAAGAGTTATATACCAGCAAGAGTGTCCTGGGCATTATCGACCAGATTTAAAAGAAAACAATTCAGAGATTTTGTAGGTAATGGCAAAAATCTATTTTAAAGGCATTTGCTGACATCTGGAAAGCTTCAGAGCCATTCCAGGCAATTACATTGTGGCTGGAAGATCGGTCTTCTGCTTGAGAGAAGAAAAGAAATGAGCCTTCCCAAATAATGGGGATATTGGAAAGCAGTCAGGAAAAATAGCTAGGTACGGTCAAAATCAGGGCTGGAAGGTATATTTTTGTTATCTAGTTACTTGGAAAGAATAAGATTCCTTAATCTACCAAGGCTGTTTTTTTAGTTGCATGCCATTAAATATAAGTTGCAAGCTATTGCAGAACACGGAATATTTTTTATTTATTATTTAGTTAGAGAATTTATATGACTGCCCATTCACTTAGGCCGCTTACAAAGAACATAGAATAATAGAGTTGGAAGGGACCATCCCGTGTTCGTTCAGAAGAATCTATATACTGTAGAATAGAAGAGAATTCTTTATTGGCTAAGTGTGATTGGACACACAAGGAATTTGTCTTTGGTGCATAGGCTCTCAGTGTACACAAGAAAAAAATAAAATACATTCGTCATAGAATCATAAGATACATCGCTTAGCAATAGTCATAGGTTACTACAAGCAATCAAATCATACATAGGTTATTAATACACAATCAAAACATACTAGGAAAACAAATAAAACAATATCAATTGTAAAGATACAAGCAACATGGTTATAGTCATAAGTGGGAAGAGATAGGTAATAGGAAGGGTGAGAAGAAGAATAGTAATACAGTCTTACTAAGTAATTTGACAGTGTTGTGGGAGTTAGTTGTTTAGCAGAGTGATGTCATTTGGGGAAAAACTGTCCTTGTGTCTAGTTGTTCTGGTGTGCAGTGCCCTATAGCATTGTTTTGAGGGTAGAAGTGGGAACAGTTTATGTCCAGGATGTGAGGGGGTCTATAGATATTTTCACAGCCCTCTTTTTTACTCGTGTAGTATGCAGGTCCTCGACTGAAGGCAGGTTGGTAGCAATTGTTTTTTTCTGCAGTCTTAATTATATCATTCTGGACAAATGGCTACCCTGTCTGTCTGTCTGTCTGTCTTGCTGTCTCTTTCTCTCTCTCTTTGTCCAAAATCACTGAGCAGATAAGCATACATAGCCTCATTTCCCCCCCAATTTATTATCTAAGAATAGTGTGGAGAAATGGATTGGGTGGGTTCACTTTCATGGAGAGACACATTTAACCATGGAACTACAGTTGATTCTACTCGACAGAGTTGATGGACTATGCAATCCACCACCTTGAACTCCCACAGAAAAGATAAGATATAACCCTGACAAATAAAGTGAATGAAATCCTCCTTATTTCTTGCTAAAATAGTGCTCAGCAAGGCAGATGGAAATAAAAACACATTTGAATAGGAACGTTTACAATATTAAAACAGTGATTAAAATATCAAATAAAAACATGCTGGGTCTGTAGTTAAGGATCTGGGGATCTACACTCACTAGATGAAGGTTAGTAGAGCAAGTAGTTCAAATGCTCCAAGTTTATCTGATTTTTTTATTTTTATTTCTCTGCTCTTGCCATTCCCTTGAGAGAATGCAGGATTTCAAAAGCTATGCTTCGGCTGATTAATTTTTATTCAATCTCATTTTCAAGGATTTTTTTAGTTTTAATAAACAAGCAAATACAGTCTTGGACAATGAAGGAGCATGACAAATGAGGTAGAAAGGAACATAGAAATATAACTAAGTTGAAAAATGTTATTCATAAGGTACCCAAGATACAGACCCAATGACTTATCAGAGAAACTTCACTTGCTACAGAAGATACAATCCATATTCTGTGGGAGGATATAGGAAGTAAAGCATTTTATTTGAGAATGTCTTGATACTGCCTCATTATTATCATACCAATGTGATCTTACCTCGTTCCACCAAATTTTGAAGGAGCCATTCAGAGAGAATTGGAACCTCTTTCAGTGGCCAAACTTGCTAGACTCTGCTTCCAGTTCCTGCATGTATTGCTAAAGTTGCAAAAAGATAACACAACTGGATTGTTATCTCAATTCAATAGCACACGTGTTGCCATTGTAAGTCATCAGAAAACCAAACTGAACATCTACCTCAGGGGTGGGATTCAAATTTTTAACAACCGGTTCTGTGGGCGTGGCTTAGGTGGTGGGCGTGGCTTGGGTGGTGGGCATGGCTTGGTGGTCATGTGACTGGGTGGACATGGCTTGATGGTCATGTTATTGGCTGGGTGTGGCCAACTCAATATCACTCACATCAAGGCATGCATCTCCTCGCCTGGCCTCTCATGACTGTGGGGATGCTGCAACAGTCGTTAAGTGTGAAAAATGGTCATAAGTCACTTTTTTCAGTGCCATTGTAACTTTGAATGGTCACTCCACACAACCAAAGTACCAGCAAAAGAGGGGGAAATGACTCCAGAGACATTCCTGAGACAGGAAGTCTAGTCCTGCCAAGAACGTAATAAGGGTTAACGGAGAGGCAGTTTCTGTAAGCAACACCAGAATGTTTCCTTCCTGCCTTCCTTACAGGATTAGGCCAGGAATTTCTTCTAACAACCAGTTCTCTGAACTGCTTAGAATGTTAACAACCGGTTCTAGCGAATAGGTGTGAACTGGTAGATTCTCACCCCTGATCTACCTGTGCACAGACTGTATAATGATGCTTTTAGCCCAACTTTCCTCAAATGGGGCATACTCTAGATATCTTCAGTGTTTCAGTAATGGTTGTATTGATTGGGACACTTTGATATCTACTGTATAAGGTGCCTAGGAAGGAAAAAGCTCCTCAATCAATAACATGTTGACTCTAAGAGGCACCTAAGGATGATGCGGTGGCTCAATGGTTAAGTCGCTGGGCTTGTCAGTTGGAAAGCCAAAAGCCCAGGTTCAAGATCCAAGCACCACACGATGTGGTGAGCTCCCATTCTTGCCTCAGCTCCTGCTATCCTAGCAGTTCAAAAGAATGCAAATGCAAGTAGATAAATAGGTACCACATTGCTGGGAAGGTAACAGCACTCTATGATGTCAGCTGCCACATGACTGCGGAAATGTCTTCAGACAGCACTGACTTAATGGCCTTGAAACAGGGATGAGCACCACTCCCTATAGTCGACTAGCGGAGTAAAATCGGTATGGGGAATCCTAAGAGGCACCAATGAGACACAGTTACTGGGAGAGTGGTTATTGTCCCACTTCCCTCTTCGTATTTACAGATGGAAAGTTTTGGAATGGACTTGATTGGTCAGAAGTTTAGATTTGCCAGCTTAATATAAATGAATTTTCTGTTAATTTATGCAGCTTCGGAAATTATATTCTCACTTCTATCTGGAAGGTGATCAACTTGCTTCCCATTTCTAATAGGAATTTAAGAACATTTATGGTTATCTCCAGAGAACTGGGAAGAAAACAGGAGGGTTTTCTCCATTCCTTTTTGTTCATAGTTCAACATGGATTTAAACAGGAGCAAGAACAAATCTTGTCCAAGCTTAATAACTATGTAGAAGAAAGAGGTTTCATTGCTTTAATTATATTCCTCACTGTTTCTCATAAGCCACTGCATTTATTAATATAGCTGGAGCTTATATTTAGAGAATCAATCTAATATATCCTCCTCCTCCTCCTCCTCCTCCTCCTCCTCCTCCTCCTCCTCCTCCTTGTCTTCTTCTTCCTCCTCCTCCTTTTTCTTCTAGAAGGAACAATGAATCTGAACAAAGGAATAAGGTCATAGCTGATCCTCTTTCTCATCAGCTTTACCTGCCTCCTCTCAAATTCCCCCTTGTCCAGGTAAATGAAACAGATCAGCATATCACATTTTTGATCAAAGAGTTTCATTCACTGATGATGTATGTTGCCTTAGCTATACATCTTTCTCACTACTCTGAATGTAACAGTAAACACTCATCGGATAATTAAGTATTAGACTGTTAGAAGAGGACCCTGCAGCAATATTTTGTAAAATACATACATATTGTATATAAATACTTTTTCTCCTCTTAGAAATTTTCTCTCTCTCTTACACTCCAGCCAGGCAACTAGCCAAAAGGGATTATAAATCTTAATAGCTAAATCACTACCTGTTTGCACATTTCCTTTTTTTTTCTTTTCATTTTCAGTTATTGCCTGGAATAAACATTCTCCTAATTGTTTTTCCCTTGTAGTTCACATTCACTGTTCTTTGGGATTTCTTTCAAATTTCAGAGGAGACAAGAATCAAGAGGAAACTCCCCTGGGTAAAGTATGGCATGGTTGCACTTCCTTAATTAGGAAATGACCAAGAGAAGATGGACAGAGGTCTTTTTTCTTTAATTGTGTACAATTACCCCTCTATTCTCTCTGCTGTCTACCTAGTTACCTATGAGAATGTGAGATTAGTCCTGTCCTAGGTTCCTCTAGTCAGTATTTATAGGAAGCCATGGAGATGACCTCGGAAAAGCTGGACAGAAGCTGTCAAGAAAACAAGAGGTCCAAAAACGTGCGTTAGAATAAAAGAAAGAGGTGGAAAGGTCTTCTAATCCAATCCACTGCTCAAGTAGGAAGCCCTACACCATTCCAGACAAGTGGCTATCCAGTCTTTTCTTAAAAGCCTCCAGTGATGCAGCACCCACAACTTCTGAAGGCAAGTTATTCCATTAGTTGATTGTTCTCACTGTTAGGAAATTTCTCCTTAGTTCCAGGTTGCTTCTATCCTTGATTAGTTTCCAACCGTTGCTTCTTGTCCTGCTTTTAGGTGCTTTGGAAAATAGGTTGACCTTTTCTTTGTGGGAGCCCCTCAAATATTGGAACACTGCTATCACATCTCTCCTAGTCCTTCTATTCACTAAACTAGACATATCCAATTCCTGCAAAAGTCCTTTGTAAGTTTTAGCCTCCAGCTCCCTAAAGAACTTTCGAAGTAGAGGAGCCATAACACATGGGACCCACCACTAATTAATATTGAAACACTGCTATCATGTCACCCCCTAGTTCTTCTTTTCACAAAAGTCCTTCTTTTCACATTTAAGTCAGTTTTCTGATTGGCCTGCATCCTATGGCTGATAGCATTCCATATTACACAACAGGCATTAGTTGCATCTTTGATACCTGCAAATCGGACATCAAAATAGCTCTCTTCTCACATCCTTACCTCCTTGTACCAAGTATGTAGAGAGGGACAACCCCAGGCCTGGCAGCAACACTCAAATATTAAAACAAATAACCACTGACAGGTTTGCCCTCTAGCATTTATATATCTGCACAGTTCTGTGCCATACAATGATCATTGCATCAATTTTGCTGATATTATACCTTTCTGATTGGAATTAGTGAACTTGGATAGCTATGATTGGTAAGCTGCCTTATGATGTTGGCACAGGCTGTAGCCCTTAAAGAAATCATCTTAAAACAGGGAGCCAGGATGTATTTCAATGAAGGCAAATCCTAAATACAGATAAGACTTACTTTGTTCTATGTGTTCCCTAGCCAGGCTCCAAATAAACCTGGTCTGCCTTATTGCAAAAAAATATATTTTAGTTTTGGATTAATTGACATTCAAGAAGTTGAGTGTCAGTAAACATTAAATCCTCTAGAAATTTGCCTAATCCATTTTGCAGCCAACTAAACCAGTGGCCAAATAAACGTCTTGGAACAACATATTCCACTGGTGGATTGCACACCATGTAAAGAAGTATTTTCCATATTTTTTTCCTCGTTACTTTATGCTTAAGATAAACCCTAATGGAAGACACAAGGATGAAAGTCTGTCTCATCATTTTTTTTCAATTTGGGAATTGGGGCCAATTGGAGACACTTCAGAGAAATGAAAATATGGAAACAACCTGTTCAGTAGTATCATCTGCCAACTTCAGTGATAAAATCAGTTTAATGCTACCCAGAGAAATTTCAAGCAAGCAAACAAAAACAAAAAAATATATATATCAAAGCACTGAGAAAGAAAGAAAAAACATACCCACCTCTTCTCAATGGAAGAAGACTCTTGAGAAAGTGTGAGGCAGATTTTAGCAACTCCCTTTTTACCCTTATTGACATTCTACTGATCCTGGAGGACACAGAGAAGCACCTTTTGAGATTTAATGCAATTGGTTATGTCCATTTTTAAACCTTTTTTAAAAGAATAGCATAAAAATTATCTGAGCACCCTAATACCTCCCAAATGTCAGCATTCCAAGTAATGCACCCATAGAAATTAGAACTCTGAAGCAGGCAAATTCCTCAAAGAACAGTTTTATTGTCAATATCATATTGACACAACTGGTGAAAGCCAATTCTAAAAGTTCCCTGGCTTTCACCCAATTAAAAAGTGAACGTTTCCCCTTTCCCTCCCAAGTCACAGGTCACACTGTCCAATCCAGGAGCTAGCTGGTTGCTTGGTTACTTCACTCCTCCTCTGGTCAGCCATCTGTGAGAATGCCCTTTGGTTCCCACAGGAAAACTTTATTATTTTGGCTACAAACCCAATCTATCTATTCCCCCCTCCCTCTGTTGTGTGGCAACCCTGAAGTCTCCAAAATGGCCTCAGCTATGATCACTTCAGGGTTGACACCAAGGTTGTCACCAAGCTTATTGACATTGAACCAACAGAATTTGCTGTTAGTGGGAAAAATAAGAGGAAAAGAAGAGGAAAAAAAAGAAAGGAAAAGAAAAAAGAAAAGAAAAAAGAAAAGAAAAAAGAAAGGAAAAGAAAAAAGAAAAGAAAAAAGAAAAGAAAAAAGAAAAGAAAAAAGAAAAGAAAAAAAAAGAAAAGAAAAGGTGTTATTGTCAGGGTTCCAACTGATGCTCTAATGAAAGCAGGAGCCTCAAGCAAAGTTTCGAAAAAAATCCAGTTGTTTATTAGGAGCAACATGTCAGCACAAACTAGTGAAGCCAGATCTGACCCCACTCAGTTCACGCCTTGCCTCTGACTCTGTTTCCCCTTCCCCTCAAGATGTATCAACAGTCACATTCCCCAACAAAACAATTTCATGGGTCATAGAAGTCACTCCCTCCTGCTGTTACTGGTTTCTGTAGAGATGGTCTTGACTTTAGCTGGCTAGGATGTGCAAATTCCTCGATGCAACTGTGTGAGGTCCAAATTCCTCGATGCAACTGCAAGGCTCAATTCCTCTATCCCCCTGCTCATGGCAACTCAGAAGCAGGTTAGGGAAGCTTCGCGAGTTGACAGTTATCTTTTCAGGGTCTCTATATCATGCCTCAGAAAGGAATGGTTCTGACTTGTGCTGATGACCAAAATCTGGTGTTCTCTCTCTCTCTCTCTCTCTCTCTCTCTCTCTCTCTCTCTCCTCTCTCTCCTCTCCCTCTCCCTCTCCCTCTCCCTCTCCCTCTCCCTCCCTCTCCCTCTCCTCTCCCTCTCTCCCTCTCTCTCTTCTTTGGCATCACACCCAGAGGTCAGGAGACAGATTAAGCTCCTCTGGGTCTGAACTAACTGCCAATGCAAATGAAAGAAATTATGAGGCAGTCTGTAGCTCATCTTGCATTTTGTCAGACATCCAGAGAAGAAATGAATTTAGGAGAAGCATAATTAAAATGTGGCCCATGATAATGTCTAGTCAATCAAGCAATAAATGAAGAATGGTCCGTTTTAGGAAGCTTCTCTGAAATGGATCTACATAATTTATTTTTTTGATTCTCTTTTACAAAAGAAGAATCCTGATGTCAGGAACAGGCTAGGACAGTGGTGGAGTCACTGAAAAGATGTATTTGGAGACTGATGTCTTGCATCTTGACTTGTGCATGCATTATAAATATCTTTGTAGATGTACAGCATTAAAGAACCATTGCTTTAAAAAAAATGTTTCTCTGTCACCTTTGTGATCTTTCGTTCTCACATTTTTATGTACAATCAAAATGATTAAATTGTGATTAAACTGTATGAAATGAAACTTTATTATTTCTAGGTTTGGGACTAAAAATATTCTGGGCATCACATTTTGGGAAGGAATCAGAGAAACGAGATAATTTCTCTGTCAGCTTGGAAGCCATTTTTCTTTGTGGCTTCTGGACTTCCACATTCAGTGCTTGGGGATTTGGGGGGTTGAGATTTCAAGGAGTGGTGGAACATTAGCCACAACAACATTCCTTTCTCAGAAAGTCAAGGACATGTTACCCTGCAGAGGAGTGACTGGGGGTAGTCTCCAGTTGGAACAAAGTAACGATTGGACCATGTGATGGACTATTGGGTGCAGGGCTTGGATTTGGGGTTCGGAAAACCAAGAAATTTTAGACTCAGGTTTTCCCCAGGTGTGCCAAAATGACATCTCTAATAAAATGGATCTTTGGGAAGATGATATTCTCGGAGTCTTTTTCTTCGGAGGTTGTTACTTGGAACGCTAACATTCTCAGGACACCAGAAATGGAGTCTTCCTACAGCATTTGAAGAATGCAAATATGAGAACATCCTTTTGTGGATTGAAACAATGACTCAGAAAAGGACAACAAGAGTTTCTGGAACAGGGGTCAAGCATTGTTCCTCTTTGTTTTGATGATTCAGAGGAGAAGCCAAATTTGTAATAACTTAGAGGGAAAGGTTAATGATGCAGTACTTCATGAGTAATTTATTCCATGTATGCCAATGCAATTTGTCATAATTACTACATCAGGAGGTGAAGAAGCCATCTTAGTTAGCCTAAAAATGAAGATATTCCTCTCCACCCTAATTTAGAGCATCTTGATGAAGATGGTAGCACTAAATTGAACCTGATTGATCTCCAAAAATCTAAGCAGGATTGGAACATCACTGAGAAAATACTAGGGCTGTAGGCATAACTGGGAAGTAATAAACACTTTAGTGGAAGAAGGTAAATAATCATCCCCCAAAGATGGCTTTACCAAAAGACAAATGGATTTTTTGGCTTTCTTTCCCTTTCCCATCCTAAAGATGCTTTTCTCAAGAGGCAACTGGACTTTCTGGTTTTTCTTTGAAGATGTTTTATTTCTCGTCCAAGAAGCTTCTTCAGCTCAGAGCTGAAGGAGCTTCTTGGATGAGAAGCAAAATGTCTTCAAAGAAAAACTAAAAAGTCCAGTTGCCTCTTGAAAAAGCACCTTTGGGACAACTGTGGCCTAGATGACTGAGAATCTCCAAAGACATTTAACTATACCAGAACTGAAGAAGCTTCTTGGATGAGAAGTGAAACCTCTTTAAGAAAAAAACCAGAAAGTCCAGTTGCCTCTTGAAAAAGCACCTTTAGGACAATCGTGACCTGGATGGCTGAGAATCTCCATAGACATTTCTTTGAAAATGTTTCACTTCTCATCTAAGAAACTTCTTCAGAACTTCTTCAAAACTGAAGAAGCTTCATAACTGAAGAAGCTTCATAACTGAAGAAGCTTCATAACTGAAGAAGCTTCTTGGAGGAGAAGAGAAACATTTTCAAAGAAAGAAAGAAAAAAGCAAGAAAATCCTTTTGCCTTTTGGAGAAAACACCTTTGGGACAACCATGACCTGGATGGTTGAGAGTCTCCATAGACAAATGGTCAACTATTTGCATTGCCAAGAAAATGACATGGAGATGCCATGGAATGTAAGGTTGTAAGGTTATTCCTCAAGGACTAACCTAATTGGAATATATGCCTGATCATGAAGTGCTACATCCAGATCATTTTTTTCAATTCTTCTCCCCATCATTTTTCTTGGTTTTACCCTTGATCACTTACTCAACGATTAAATCACTTGCATACTTACTTAAGCACCACCAATGTAGCCCTTAACCACCCCATTACCTTTAATATGGAACAATAACCTTTTTACCAAGCAAACAGGCCATCTCAGACAGTTAATGTCTGTTTTCAGTGGAGAAAGGTGTTGAAATGTCAGTAACTTAGCTGGTACTTTTTGCCTTCCACAGGTAAATACAGAGGATTTTTTTTTTTAAAGAATGCCTCCTAATGTCTTTACAGCGTCTCAAGGGTACAATTATACCATCAGATGTGGCACCAGAAGCAAATCTGTGACTGCCCCTCCCTCTGTGTTTACACAAGTGAGATGTTTAAATTATCTGGTTTCTTGTGCATGGTGAAACAAATTAGCATTTGCAAGGAGAGAAATCTGCAGAAATCAAAATTCGCTCACTGAATGCGTGCAGTAATTGTGGAGGGCCAGGTAGTACATAACAATATGCGCTGGACCTCTGGTTGAATGAAGGATAAATGGAAACAGGAGGCAGAAGGTTATTTTAAAGCTGCTTCTCTGTTTCCAAGCAGATCTCTTAATTGTTTCTGGGGATATAGACAGTCCTCAACTTAAAATCATTTGTTTAGCGATGGTTCAAAGTTGTAAAGGCACTGAAAAAAGTGACTTACAAGTGTCCTTGTATTTACAACTGTTGCAGGACCCCACACCAGTGGTGAGATTCAAATAATTTTACTACTGGTTCTGTGGGCGTGGCTTGGTAGGCATGATAGGGGAAGGTGTGATGACCCAGGGTGGGATACAAAACAAGTACAGAAAACAGGTGAAGCCCCTTTTATTCCTTCACTTTGCTTCCAAGTTCCGAATATCTTTGATGGAAGACAAAAAAACTCCCACACAGATACATGAAGAAGGAAAAAAGCAACACAAATCAGGCAAGATAAGGGCTGGAGGATGTCCACAGATAACACACACTGGGAAGGATGCCAAACTCAGAGAGGAACTATAAACTAGAGATATTTACATGGTTTGTTTCCAGCGTTCGCCAGTATGCAGGTCCTTACAGTTATCACAGCTGTATCACATGAAGAGGATCAAGGCCCACTCCTCCTGAGTAGACCACGTCTCTCCCTTATCCTCTCCTCCCTGCATGCCCTAGGATGGGATAGGGGATGGGTCTGGGTTCTCCTCTGACTGTCCAGCCGGCCTCTGCCCTTCCCCAGCCTCCTCCACAACCTCTGGAGCCACACTTCCACTCCCTGTCAGCTGTTCCTCCTCTCCCTCAGAGTCAGTCTCCACCAGGGGCATGACAGAAGGATACTCAAAAATCCCCATTCCCTTCCCACTCCTGGGGAAGGTTACTGCAAAATCCCATTCCCTCCCCACCCCACTAACCTGCTTTCCAGCTCCATTCTCCTGTGCTGGGCAACAAAAGAAGACCCAGCCAATCATCTGTGAGGCAGAGAATAGATGGGGGTGGGGCCAGTCAGAGGTAGGATTTGCCGGTCCTCCGAACTACTCAAAATTTCCGCTACCAGTTCTCCAGAACTGGTCAGAACCTGCTGAACACCACCTCTCCCCAACACTCATGTGAGTAACATTCAGACTGTTGGCCATTATCACGTATTCACAACAGTCTGGGGGTCATGTGATCCCCATTTGCAACCTTCCAACAAGCAGTCGATAAAGGAAGCCAGATTTGCTTAAACAACCACATAATTCACTTAACAAAATGGAAGAGTATTAAAATTTGGTTTGGTAGTTGGCTTGGGGCCTGAGGGGGGCTCTCACCACTGGAGGAGGTTGATGGGGTAAGGAGACCTTATCCCCGTGCCATCCATCTCTTAATCCTGATGGTTTATATAGTTTTACATTTTTAATCTGCACAATTTTAACATTTTATTTTATTTAGCTTTAAACGGCCCAGAGTGGCCTTACAGGGGGGGGTGGGAGGCAAAAGACAGGCTCTCAAAAGGGCATTTTAAGGGTGAATTCAATGGCCACAATTAATATATATTGACAGTTAGACCACCCTACCACATCCTCCATCCTGCAGCATTCTGAGCCATCGTCCTGCATCTGTCTTCATCTCTTGCTTAACCTTTGCAAGACTAATGGGAGCTCTGCTATCTATTTTATCCTAGTCCAGCTCCAGTTATCTGTTTCTGCTGCATGATCTTGTCAGAATGATTGTCAGTATTAGGATAAACCTAGCAAAGGCAGAACCATCTTTAGGAACTGATGAACTGATGAACAGCCATGAGAAAAGAGAAAGAGAGAGAGGAGAGAGAAAAGAGGAGAGAGAAAAGAAAGACTAGGGGTGACATGACAGCAATGTTCCAATATTTGAGGGGCTGCCACCAAGAAGAGGGGGGTCAACCTATTTTCTAAAGCCCCTGAAGGCAGGACAAGAAGCAATGAATGGAAACTAATCAAAGAGAGAACAAACCCAGGACTAAGGAGAAATTTCCTAACAACGAGAACAATTAACCAGTGGAATGGCTGGCTTTCAGAAGTTGTGGTGGTCCATCACTGGAGGCTTTTAAGAAGATGGTCATTTGTTTGAAATAATATAGGGTCTCCCGCTTGACTAGAAGACTCCCCAAGGTCCCTTCCAACTTCTGTTATCCTGTTATATCGTCAAAGCAGAACCAACACAGAAGCAGGCTTGGAAAACAACAAAGAGAAGCAAGGGAGATATATTGAAGATCCTGGAAACTGAGACAGAGTTCAAGGAGAAAGAGAATAATTTCACCCAGTGTTTAAAATCGCTCAGTAGCAACAGGGCAATTTTTTTATGGCTCTACATCTGTCCAGCAAAAAGGTATAACATGAAGAGAAGTGAAGAAAAGGGTTGAGTTGCTCCTGACCGGTTTTCTCCCATTGTTCCTAATTAGTGCCTTGACCAAGCCTGCTTGAGCAGGTTCAGCTGAAACAGAGTGTAGAAATGTGTCTCAAGCTAGCTTTGTTTGACTCAATCAATAACGCTTTAGCTTTATTGTTGTCTGATTTCACTATCTTCCTGCAGATTGGAGGAGTGCAATCCTCTCTAACTAGGGTGAGACAGCCCACAGACTTCCTAACAATGGTAACAATTTTCTCTCATTATCACTGGCCTAGGGCAATGACTAATTTGGAGTTGTTCACAGCAAAATTCTGTTTCTGGGAAATTTCTCACTTCTCTGTTGGAAAAAGAAAATTGTTCCGATTCCATGAACTCCTGCGTGTCTTGAGGCAAAGTGGGATACAGTGAAGGCCACGGAGGTGTGGTGATGGAGGTCTTGAACTTCTAGTCACCTTCAACTGGGTAAGTTGGACTGACTTTTCTGTCTCAGGCCAATTACTTACCTCTCAGGATTGTGGGGAAATTGGAAGAAAGGAGTACAAATTATACTGCATCTATTCTGTTGCAACTCTATGATGCCATATTATGGTGATTTTATTATAGATTTATCAAGCGCCATGGTGGCACTGTAGTTAGAATGCAGTACTGCAAGCTACTTCTGCCGACTGCTGGCTGCCAGCAGTTCGATTCTCCACTGGCTCAAGGTTGACTCAGCCTTCCATCCTTCCAAGGTTGGAAAAATGAGAAGCCTGATTGTTGGTGGGGGCAATAGGCTGACATTGTAAACCTCTTAGAGTGGGCTGTAAAAGCACTATTGCAGACTAACTCACTGTTCACTGCCAGGAGTTTGATCCTGACTGGCTCAAGGTTGACTCAGCCTTCCATCCTGCCGAGGTGGGTAAAAGGAGGACCCAGATTGTTGGGGGCAAGAGGCTGACCCTATAAACCACTTAGAGAGGGCTGTAAAGCACTGTGAAGTGGTATAAAGTCTAAGTGCTATTGCTATTAATTTACAGAATAACAGAGTTGGAAGGGATGTTAGAGGTCTTCTGGTTCCTGCACAAGCAGGAGATCCTATGTCATTTTAGACTAGTGGTTGTCCAATCTCTTCTTAAAAACTTCAAGTGTTGGAATTAATATTTTTACCTTGTATATTGTATTGTCCACAATACAATGGTGCGCATGTGTATTTACTGATGCTTTATTTAAACTTATATTTGTCTCTGTACGTATAATGTATTTTATTAGTGTTGTACAACAGTGCATGGCCACTTTGGATGCCATACACTAAATAAACAGTATATGGGTAGTCCTCGACTTACAACAGTTCGTTTAGTCACCATTCAAATTTACAACAGCACTGAAAAAAAGTGACTTAGGATTGTTTTTCACAGTTTGCAGCATCCCTATGATCGTGTGATCAAAATTCAGATGATTGGCAATTGATTCATACTTATGACCATTGCAGTATCCCAGGGTCATGTGATTCCTCTTTTGCAACCTTCTGATAAGCAAAGTCAGTGGGAAAGCCAGATTCACTTAACAACCGTGTTCCTCACTTAACAACTGCAGTGACTCACTTAGCTGTGGCAAGAAAGGTTATGAAACTGGGGCAAAACTCATTCAGCAACCATCTTGCTTAGCAATGGAGATTTTGGGCTTTATTATGGTTGCAAGTTGAGGACTGTATCTATATTCTCATCTTTTTCAAATAAAGGATTGAATGAGCCATGGTGGCACAGTGGTCAGAATGCACCATTGCAGGCTGACTCTGCTCACTGCCAACAGTTCGATCCTGACTGGCTCAAGGTTGACTCAGCCTCCCATCCTTCCGAGGTCAGTAAAATGAGGACCTAGATTGTTGGGGGCAATAGGCTGACTCTGTAAACCGCTTAGAGAGGGATGTAAAGCACTATTGCAGGCTATCTCACTGTTCACTGCCAGTTCTCACTGAACAACAGAAATTTTGAGCTCAGGTGTTGGTTGTAAGTTGAGGACTACCTCTACGGCCTTGAATGGAAGACAGGAGGATAGTTCTAACAATAAATACGTAACAAATTCAGAAGAAAAAACTGGTTCCACTGGATATTAGTCTGACTTTCTGAAGGCAGCATTTTGTTTCTATTGACATTCTAGTTTTGTTGTTGTTTTTTTCTGGTCAATTTTGGTGTCTGGCATGTCAGTCACCTTGGTTTACAAGATCCCATTGTGTTCAAAGACACTTTGGGAAGACTTGGAATACTTTTTAGAAAAATTCTATTCATTATTGCCAAAGGTTTCTGCTTTTCCAGTATGGTTTATCCCATTTGACAGATCTGCTCCAAGCCATGATTCATAATAGCCTAGGAAATGCATTTAACATGCTAGTCATGCAGCCTATTGACTGTTAGAAATTTAGAGGATTTAAAAATAAATATAATGTTGACCTTATAACTGCATAGATTAAAAGCTGGAAAAGAAGACGCTGTTGGATATATTTATGAACAATATGTTCCTTGTACTTTTTTTTTTCTTTTTCTCTCCTTGGTGATTAATCAGAGGTTGGAAAAAATATTTGCCTTCAACCATCAATCCTAGGGACAATGCCAAATTGCTACACATTCTGCTGTTGTTTACACTAACCTTTGTGTGCTTTTAATACATCTGCATATTCAAAAGTGTCAACAAAGCCCTAACTTTAGTAGGCTTCTTTATTCTGTTGAAACATCAGAGATGGACATTGCTAAAACAAAGATGCTTTGACAGTGGGACTATAATCCAAGATGTATAAAGGTATGTCAAATAAATGCTGAAAGGAATAAAGAAGGGACTTTTTATCATCTATGGTGGACATGTGATAAAGCAAAAAAAAAAAATTGGATTATGATTCACACTCGAATACAGAAAATCCTGAAAATGGAGGTAGAAATGAAACCAGAATTTTTCCTTTGAGGACTAATGGAAAAAGAACTGGAGAAAAAAATTGAAACGTTGTTATTGTATATGTTGACTATTGTATGCGCAAAAATGGAAAGACACTTCGATGTCTACCATGGAAGAATGGATGCTGAAGTTGATTGGAGTTGGCTAAAATGGCAAAACCGGTTAAAGAAGAAAAACATATGTACTTTGGATTCCACATGGAAACCGCGTAAGAATTTCATGCATGATGTGGAAAAGAATGTAATTTTGACAGTTTTTCCCTGCATGCCATCACTCTGCTAAACAACTAATTGTCAAACTAAACAACACTGTCAATCTATTTACTAAAACTGTATAACTATTCTTCTTCTCATACTTCCTATTACCTATCTCTTCCCAAAGGTTATGACTATAACCTTGCTGCTTGTATCTTTATGATTTGTATTGTTTTATATGTTTTCGAGTATGATTTGCTTATTAGTAGCCTATGACTATCACTAAGTATTGTATCTTATGATTCTTGATGAATGCATTTTTTTTCTTTTTATGTACACTAAGACCATATGCACCAAAGACAAATTTCTTGTGTGTCCAATCACACTTGGCCAATAAAGAATTCTGTTCTATTCTATTCTATTCTATTCTATTCTATTCTATTCTATTCTATTCTATTCTATTCTATTCTATTCTATTCTATTCTAAATTCTCTTCTATTCTACTCTACTCTACTCTACTCTACTCTATATTCTATTCTATTCTATTCTATTCTATTCTATTCTATTCTATTCTATTCTATTCTGTTCTGTTCTGTTCTGTTCTGTTCTGTTCTATTCTATTCTATTCTATTCTGTATTCTCTTCTAAATTCTCTTCTCTTCTACTCTTCTCTACTCTACTCTACTCTACTCTACTCTACTCTATATTCTCTATTCTATTCTATTCTATTCTATTCTATTCTATTCTATTCTATTCTATTCTATTCTATTCTATTCTATTCTACTCTACTCTACTCTACTCTACTCTACTCTCTACTCTACCTACTCTACTCTACTCTACTCTACTCCATTCCATTCCATTCCATTCCATTCCATTCCATTCTTTGGGTTTTTCAGTTTAGATTGATAGATCTTTATAGAAATGACTTGTTCTTATTATTATGAAAAAAAACAAAAAGCTGTCCTTTGTTGTCAATGCCCTGCAACAGAGAAAATTGGAAGCCAATCCTTTTCTTTTCTTTTCTTTTCCCTACCTTTCCTCACTTCTCTCTCCCCCTTCCCCTCCCCTTTCACCGGTACTTTTGTATGTTGCATTTTATAATACTTTATAACCTAATTTTTAAAAAGTGTCTGGAAAAAAAAAAGACAGTGGGACTATAATAACATTTCTACCGGCAGGTAATCCAAGGGGATTTTTTTGGTTTGTCTGTTTCTGCTTGGTGATGTCTTGCTGATCATCAACTGAGCAACAGCAGGTCACTGAGATCAAAAGCCTAGCAAGACCCCGAGGAGGATGCAAAAAAATACAGAGACTGGTTTCCCTTATATTTTATGCCTTCCCAGTCCAAAGGATGTAGCCATTCCAGCTTTCAACAGCACAGATATAGACATTTCCATACTTTCTTTCTCGAGCGTCAGCATCTCCGCTGTCCTTAAAGGTCAGAGAGTCTTTAAATCCAGTTTTGACATCAAACGGAGAAGATACTAAAGGTTCTCCCCAGTTCTTTGGCCTTTTGAAGTCCTCAGTTGAGCACAGGCAAGACAGCACAATAACTGCTCTTTCGACTGAGAGTTAACTCAATCTATATTTTATACCAGCCTCTCAAAGCTTTTCCCCAAAAAGCTTGACACTTCCAGAATGGCTGCCTTGAAATTGAGTCCAACCAGGTCAAAACAGGCAATTCTGAGCAGATTTTTTTTTTATTTACTTTAGATGAAAGACTTTCAGAAACCTTTGGAACCAGAAATTTATTTATAATGAGAAGGTATCATGGGGGCAACCAAATATGGGGGGAAAAAACAACTGGTGTGATATTTTGAGCCAAGAAAAACCACGAACCTCCTGAGCTGACTGCTAATTATCCAACAATGTCCATCAGGGAATGCAGAAGAGAATGTCATATCAGAACGTGATGTTCTTCGATGCTGGGTCTAAAAATTAGCTTTATACCAGAGATGTTCTTATTAGGAATAATAAAAGAGAACTTTAGTAAAGCAGATATTTATTTAATTATTCATGTAATAACAGCAGCAAGAATATTACTTGTGCAAACTTGGAAGTCAAAAGAAATTCCAAATGACGAAGCTATAATAGGTAAGATTTTTCAATGTGCTGAATTAGATAGCTTAATACTAGAATTGAAAGAATGAGATGAATCAGAATACTATAAAGTATGGAACAATTTCTATGTATGGAGGGACATGAAAGTAACTTTATAAAATAAAAATTAGAATTTAAGATGTAATTGAAATGCAGTACAAGAATAAGATCTAAAATTATATAAAGTAATGTACAGACACACACACACACACGTGTGTGTGTGTGTATGTATATAAATGCCTATATTTCCTATTGATTTTTCCTCAGTGTAAAATGTAAAGACTGAAATGTATGTCAAAGAAAGTCCACCACGTTCAAGACTTTTAAATGTTTATTTTCAATACAAATTAGTAAAAAAAAAAGAATGTGATGTTCTTCTAAATTAATTAATTAATTGGCACTGTCAGGATTTACCTTTTTTTAAAAAAAAATGATTATAGTTGATCACATTGAGCCAGCATTTAAACATCCATCGAGTGGATATTGTGGTGCGATGGCTCAGTGGCTTATCCAGCTTGGGTTCAAGAGCAGTGGTGGGATTCAAAATTTTTTACTACCAGTTCTGTGGGCATGGCATGGTGGGCATGGCATGGCTTGGTGGGTGTGGCTTGGTGGGCATGGCAGGGGAAGGATACTGTAAAATCTCCATTCCCACCCCACTCCAGGGGGAAGGTTACCACCGGTTCTCTGAACTACTCAAAATTTCCACTACTAGTTCTCCAGAACTGTTCAGAACCTCTGTTCAAGACGCAAGGACTGCATAATGGTTACAGGAACTCAGTATGGCTAGTCTAGTGAAGAGAAGGACCAGGGGAGACAAGATAGCAGTCTTCCAATATTTGAGGGGCTGCCACAGAGAGGAGGAAGGGGGCATGCATAAGCGCACCAACATGCCTACCGTCCCTGTTCTATTGTTTCTTTTATTTTTCTTATATGGACCCATTTCATGTATTCATAACTATGTATATACTTATACCTGTTATCTTGTAAGCAATTGACAAATCAAATAAATAAAAATAAATAAAAAATAAAAAGGGGTCAAGCTATTTCCCAAAGTACCCGAAGGCCAGACAAGGAATAATGGATGGAAACTGAACAAGGAGAGATTCAACCTGGAAATAAGGAGAAATTTTCTGACAGTGAGAACCATCAACCCGTGGAACAGAAGTTGCCTTCAGAGAACCATCAACCAATGGAACAGAAGTTGCCTTCAAAAGTTGTAGGAGCTTCATCACTGGAAGCTTTCAAGAAGAGACTGGATGGCCTTCTGTCAAAAATGGTGTAGGGTCTCCTGCTTAGGTGGGGGGCTAAGATGACCTACAAGACCTTCAGTCAGAGCTGAAGAAGCTTCTTGGATGAGAAGTGAAACATTTTGAAAGAAGAACCAAGGAAGCCCAGTTGCCTCTTTAAAAAGCACCTTTGGGACACCCATGACTTGGAGGACTAAGAATCTCCACAGACAACTGGATTTGACATTTTTATCCACCTACCTCGAATCCTCCCCAAGGATCTGGGATAGGCAGATGTGATTGTTTGATGGTGTTAAAAGATATCATCACAGGATGTAAACTGTTCCATGTACAGCTGCCTTTTGCAATTGACTGACAGTGATGTTGTCAGTGCTGATGGTGTTTAAGTGGTGCTCCAGATGTTTTTCTTGGGATTGCACCCAACGTGCCTATTACTATTAGCACTATCTTTGCTTTTTTGCCACAGTATTATTGTTGTTATTATTGTCATCCTATGAGCTTTCTTTTCTTCCTCCTCCAGTTTTCATGGCAGAAAAGAAAAGAGACATTTTAACAAAGGACAGTGCTTTTGACACAGCCTTATATGTTTTGAACTATACCCAAACAAAGAGAAGCATTTGAGAGTAGATATTAACTTGCCACCATGAATTTAGCTGAATTGGAAGATGTGCTGTTTCGAAGATGCACCCTCCATTCATATCCTAATCCCTTTTCCTGCCAGAAGAATCTTCCCTCCTCTTGGAAATATAGACCTTTTAGTCTCTTTAGTGCACTTAAAACAATTTTTTAAAAAGGTGCTATATTCTTTAGGATGCAAACCATTTTAGAATTTCCCTGGTAGCCGATGTTCAGCTCATCTCTTCATTCCCTATGAGTGTGTTTCTTGACAGACACTAGTAAATTGGAAAACTTTTCATCTCGCACAAAATATCAGATTTTGAGGGGGAGAGAATTGGAGGGCAGTATTTAAATAAATTGATTAAAAAAAAGCATCCACGAAATAGGCATAAAACAAGATGGATCGATGACATCAGCAAGCATTGTGAGCCTAACTGGCAAAATAAAGATAGAACCATATTGATTGGAAACATGCAGAAGAGGCCTTCATCCTGCAGTGGATGGACAATGGCTAAAATGAGGATGATGATGATGATGATGATTTAAATAAATGGCTTGTAGAGATGGCGATGTGCATAAAATCTAGAATAACCATTCTAAAGGGGTGATCGTGCCTTTAGAATCTTATTTTGCATGGCCCCTCCCCCCATTATTTTATTCTAGAACTACTTTAAACAAAAGAGGTAAGTGCTATGGCAGGAGTAGACAACTATGACAATTTTATGATCTGTGGACTTTATCTCCCAGAATTCCTGGTATTCTGGGCATTGAAGTCCATAGCACAGGTTATAAAAGTTGTTATAGTTGCCAATCCCTGTGCCATTGCTCTATCTATTTATCTATCTATCTATCTATCTATCTATCTATCTATCTATCTATCTATCTATCTATCTATCTCCGCAGATTCTTTCCTGAGGAATACTCTTACTCCCATATAAAATAAATCTTATAAATCATTTTAAGGACTAGATGAATATAGACTTTCAGTTACAGAGGAGTGAGTAATTAGGAGAATAGTGGGAGAGCAAAAAAGAAAGAAAGATCGACCAATTAAATATTTCTTGGCATTTATTCTGGCATGTGATGAATAAATCACAAAGTTGCTAGTGTCAAAGGGCAACTTGTTTTATAAACTACAAAAGTTTGTTTTGATGCCTACATTTGAAAATGTGGAATATTGGCATCCATCCTAATTTGTGAAGACATGGCCTCCTATATGTGATCAAAACTGACAAAAGAGAATGTATTTAAAATGATAAAACTACTGTGCTTAAGACCAGAAGCTTAAAGAAGACTGTAGCTTTTTTTAAAAAAATAAAAATCCAAGAATTCTGCAGGGCAACCTTATTTCAGGGCAATTGCTAACCCTCAGTAGAGATAAATGTCAATGCTAAGAATTCAGTAAGGAGTTATACTGAATGTGACATGAAGGCTGAGAGGTTGCACATCTATGAACTAGTCCATAGGCTTCAGGTATCACTGACCTTCCATTTGGCCTCTTTTAAAAGTCAATGAACCAACATTTGAAGGCCTCGTCTAGAATCAAGTTTCCGTTTTTCCTTTGAAACCAAATTTCACCCAGTGGCATTTGTACTTAATTAATTTCTTAGCACCACTTTCAACCTTAGAAAATGCATGAGAAATTGAGTGCAGGAGACCAAATTCAACTTTTTTATAATCCAGAAAGAAGGAACACACGTCATGCTTATTATTGTGTTTATCCTTATGTTGTATGTAATTGTGTGTGAAGGAGGAACTACTCTCCAGATGTTATTGAGCTGTGACCTACCTCAGGTCTATCTACTGCCATCCTTGCAAAGGAGCCACATCTAGAGACCTGTATATCTCTTTGCAGCTCTAGGGAGTCCTTGCTGTTCATTATCAAAACAAATCTTTAATTATAAATCAATGATTGCAATTTTTTTAAAAAAAATTCTTTTGACTTCCTCATCCTTTTTATTTGAAAGAAGAAGCAAGGCCTGCCTTATTTTTTTGTTAATCTTGGGTTAGGCAAGAATGTAAGAAACCAGCTGCCAACAGCGAAATCAACACAAATGATAAATGGTGTGTAAATGTGGTTGATCCCTATGTGAATATTGATGGCTGATTTGTCTGAATGCCCATATTCTGGGAATTCCCTAGCACTTTTGGATTTGGCTTGGTCTAAGATGGTAATAGTTCATAGTTGAAACTCTGGTAGAATTAGTACATCTTATCTTCTGACTGCTAGTTGATGTTCATAGATACTTTCTCCTAGTTTTCTGCCCATCTGTCCTAATAGTAGCTGTTAGTCTTTGTGTTGTAAATGACTTCCTTCCTTCCTTCCTTCCTTCCTTCCTTCCTTCCTTCCTTCCTTCCTTCCTTCCTTCCTTCCTTCCTTCCTTCCTTCCTTCTTTCCCCCATTCTTTATTCATCTCATTGTGGATATTAAACTCACAAACTCTCCTCAAATATTCCTCCTGTGGATAAATTCATGGTGTTGGACTGCTAAAATGAGAAAGAAAAGACTGTATACGTTTTACCAACACTGAACAATACAATAAGGATGTCACCTTTTCTCCTCCCTTTTTCTCCTTCTCTTACCTTTCCTGTCTTCCCATCCAGAACAGGGACAATATTGTTTGATTGGATTGTTGATTCCTGGCAGATGCTAAAGAGAATGTGGGAAAAAAATGTGATCTGCTTTATAAGGGTCTGGCATAAAACAGCACCTGTCAGATGGCACTATCCTTGTGTTCCTTAAGCAAAAAAATAGAGTCGGACGGATACCATTGTTCCTTCTGCAGCTCAATTAAGGTGTTCAGATAATGAGAAAATAAAACATGCATTTTCTCAGCTGGGACTGTTTTCTTTTTTATTCTCCCTGATTGACCACTAACCATTTTTATTTTGGCACCTTTCAGATATCAGTAAAGATAATGCAAAAGGTAGGAACTGATTGAATAGATACAGTCACTGAACTCCTGGCAAGAATTTCTTTCCAAACCTGCTCCTCCTCCTCCTCCTCCTCCTCCTCCTCCTCCTCCTCCTCCTCCTCCTCCTCCTCCTCCTCCTCCTCCTCCTCCTCCTCCTTACGAAATTTGCCCAATCAAGCTTTCGAAATACCAGGGAGGGCACAAAGCAGTAGTGGGGTTCATTTTTTTTTTAACTACCGGTTCTGTGGGCATGGTTTGGTGGGCATGGCTTGGTGGGTGTGGCTTGGTGGGCGTCTCAGGGGAAGGATATTGCAAAATCTCCATTCCCTGCCCACTCCTGGGGGAAGGATACTGCAAAATCCCATTCCCTCCCCACCCCACTAACCCGCTTTCCAGCTCAGTTCTCCTGTGCAGGGCAACCAAAGAAACCCAGCCGATCAGCTGGGACTCGGGAGGCAGAGAAGAGATGGAGGCGGAGCCAGTCAGAGGTGGGATTTGCCGGTTCTCCAAACTACTCAAAATTTCTGCTACCGATTCTTCAGAACTGGTCAGAACCTGCTGAATATCCCCTCTAGCACAAAAGGTATAATTAACCCCACCATTGTTTCCCCCCCCCAGTGGTAGCAACAAATTCTTCACTTTTCTTTGCACAAACCTCTTTCCAGCCTCCCTGGCTACTACACTTCAGTTGTCCCATGAGAGGTCTCTCAAGTGGATGTTTTATTTTCCCTCATAAATTCTTCTCATTCCAGGAAACTGGAAATCCAGGGAAGCTAATGAGTGACCAAAAAACAAAAAACAAAACCCCCAAAAGGACAAGCATTCACCTTGAAGTTAAAACAAGGAAATTAAAAATGCTGTTTGCGAGAATGCTAAGGAAGGAAAACCAAAATCTTCTTTGCAAAAGAAGAATATTTGGAGAAGAATAAAGGATACATTTTGATATAATACTAGATTGTTCATTTGCTGCCAAGAGAGAGAGGATGCTGGAGTTCATTCCAGCTTTTTGAATAAGTACTAAAGGTCGTGTTAATTAATTTGGATGAGAATGTTAAAAGCCAAAAGAGAGGTCACTTGTAAAAGTATTCATATCACATCAATACTTTTTACTTTTTCATTCTTTTTCTTTTTTCCTTCATCCCAGCTTCAGTGCTTTTGTCTCCTCTCTTTCTCTCCACACAAGCTGATCACCATTTGCAAACCATGTTACCATGTGTGGAATATTATTCTTTGATGGGCCGTCCTATCACAAAAAAAGACATTTAAATATGCTCTGATTGGTGTCTGTGCTAATTATTATCAATCTTGATTTCCACATTCTTGGGGAGAAAAGTGAGTTTTGCAGATGCAATTCATTTAAAAAATGTGGCGGCCAAGGCTTCTGTCTAGAATGAAAAAGAAAAAAAAATCCAATTACGTAATGAGAATATAGGAGTTCTTTTAAATTAAATTGCGGGGGGGAAGGCTTTGGACCCCTTTTTCACTACAGAAACTGGAACCGTGTCATACATTACATTTTCTCTTACTGATAAAATAATTTCCTGCTGTTAGGGGAACTTATTAAAGAACTCTTTCAAAATTAATGCACTGTTGAATATAAGTTTCCTTAGTATGGGCTGTTTTATAGGCATTTATTTGACCAACAAACTGCCATAAGTTTTCATAGAGTAGGTCAGTGGCTAAGACACTGAGCTTGTCGATCAGAAAGGTTGGCAGTTTGGCAGTTTGACAGTTCGAATCCGTAGCGCCGCATAATGGAGTGAACTCCCATTACTTGTCCCAGCTTCTGCCAACCTAGCAGTTCAAAAGCATGTAAAAATGCAAGTAGAAAAATAGGTACCACTTTGGTTGGAAGGTAACAGCATTCCTTGCACCTTCGGCTTTTAGTCATGCTGGCCACATGACCATGGAGACGTCTTCAGAAAGCGCTGGCTCTTCAGCTTTGTAACGGAGATAAGTACTGCCCCCTAGAGCTGGAAATGACTCGCACATAATGTGCAAGGGGAACCTTTATCTTTTTAACTTCAATTTATGTTGGGATTATCAGACGATTGTGTCGTTCCATTGTTCCCATTCATATGATTATTTGTTTCAGGGCAGGCATGTTATAGGCAGCAGTCAACTTACAATGAAATTTCCACAACGGACCAGGATAAGTAATTACCAAATTCAAGGAGATAACAAGGCACAGTCTGTTGGAAGGACGCCAACCAAGATAACTTCAGCCCAAAATAACACATGCTTTGCTTCTGACAACACTGTGTTGTAATCATCTCTCTTATATACTAATCACCCCAACTGCAACCAATGATGGGGATCATGGCCACTTCCTCTCTCGTAAGCCAAATTGTTTCCTTCTCCGTTCCTCCCTGCGTGTCCTAGGATGCAGAGGGGATGGGCCTGGTTCTTCCTCTAACTGCCCAGCCGGCCTCTGCCCTTCCCCAGCCTCCTCCACAACCTCTGGAGCCACACCTCCACTCCCTGTCGACTATTCCTCCTCTCCCTCAGAGTCTGACTCTAACAGGGGCATGACAGACTGAAGAACCCCCCTCCCATAAATGTTGGCAAAAGAATATGGTCCTTCATTAGGAAATATCTTATGGCAACTGTATGCTGTTCATCAACACTTTTCTAAAAAAAAAAAAACAACCTCAATTTATCCCTTTAAAAGAAAGAGTGTCATGTTTTTTTTTTTAAAAAAAATATTGGTGGCTTATCAACCCATTCACAAGAGAGTAAAACCCAAGCAAAAATTGACATGAGTTATCTACCAGAGAAATCTTAACATTATAAAAAGCTGTTCTGAGGGAGTTGACATGTAACCATTGATCTATGCAACTGGACCAAGCTTCCTGGCTGAACGATTATTCAATTCAAATCTAAATCATACCATTTTTTCCTTTATTAATTGAAATTCTATTTACTTGCCTCTAACTGGCCTTCCTAGAGAGTCTTTAAAGACGGGATAGAAGTGGTACATTCAGATTTTTTTTTTATATTAAATGCAAAAAAAAGGAAGGACCTCATAGGGAATTCAATCTATAACTAAATGAAGATGGATCTATTCTGGTTTAAGTATTTATTTTAGGTGTCCCTTGGGGATAGCCGTGGATGAGATATTACTTCTAACTAATGACAAAATTCCTTCACGTTTATACATTGGAAGTTCACTTAGGTAGCTTGCACATTAGAAAATAAAAGGATGAGTCCATGGCAACTATATAGGAATTATTAACCGAAGTCAGTTTTTATTGTTTGTCAATATCCACCTTTTAAAAAAAACAGATTTAGCTTTATCATACCAATGCTATCTAATACCTGGGACTGGGAACCACAAAGAATAAATTTTGCGGAAGACTTTTTCTGCCACTGGCTGACAAAGAGTCCATTAATTAAGCAGACGATCAGAACACCAGCCCTGGAATGATAAAGCTGAATCCAAACATTTGAAATAAAGATCCACACTTGAATTATGAATGTAGAGATACATACTTCATGCTCTAAAAGAGCTCGTGGACATATTTCTGAAGTGGAGGAAGAAAGAGCTTCATAGAACTTGGCTTTCATCATTTCTAAAGAGGATACTTTGATTGTTCAGCAAGCAGCTAGCCCGCTGAATTACAAATAGGGCTAAAAATACTAAGGAAAGGCCCATACTAAAATAACGCACCTCATGTGTGGCCAGAATCTGAAAACGACATTTAACATAGCACAATTTCTGACTAAAATGGTCCGACTGATATCGGCATATGTGGGACTGATGGGGTAGATTGCAGGGGTGATACAGAAATACAATTTTATGTCATTTTATTCTATTTGACATATTTATGTATTAAATTATTGTATTTTATCCTAGAACCGTGATGGTAAACCTATGGCATGCATGCCACAAGTGCTGGCATTTGTGCTGGTACGCGAGCCGCAGGCAAAGTTAGCCTCACTTAGGTATGCGTGCGACTCACAGTTGATTTTTTTTCCGGTTGGTTTGAAGCCTTTTTCAGCCTCCCAGAGGATTGGAAAAAAGACTCTGCAAGGCTTTTCAGGCTAAATTATAGGCCTGTTTCGTCACTTCCTGTAATACCAGAAATGATGAAACGGGTGTATAATTTGGCCTGAAAAGACTTGCAGAGGCTTTTTCCAAGCCTCTGGGAGGCCGAAAAAGGCCTCAAACCAGTCGAAAAATCAGCTGTGCAGATAAGGGGGTGACGGGGGGATTGTGCATGCATGCCCAGGGGGCGTGAGGAGGAGGGGCGCACATTGCATTCTGGGTGCTGGTATGTGAGTGCGTGTGTACTGGTGCACATGCAATTTTTGGCACAAAAGCCCCAAAAGGTTAGCCACCGCTATCCTATAACTATTGTATTTTACCCTACTCTCATTTTAAATTGTTTGTTTTGATTTTTATTAATAATATGTGTTTGAACCTATACGTTGATATGGGCTATAGGCTAATCAATATACATATACATATACATATACATATACATATACATATACATATACATACACACACACAGAGAGAGAGACACAGACACACACAAACATACTGTACATACATACAGACACACAGACACAGACACACATATATGTTTATATGGGCCTCCCGAGCTCCGTTTTCACGGGCAGAGGGTTGCAGAAGGCCATGGCAGCTGAAAATGGAGCTCAGGAGCCCATTTTCATTGGCAGAAGCACCGTGGGCCCGTCCTTTGCTCTTTTCAGGGTAGCTTCGCAGGCCAGACTAAGTATCCCATGGGCCAGATCCGGCCCCCGGGCCTTGTGTTTGACATCCCTGATCTATAGGCTGGCTGAAGAATTCTGGGAGTTGAAGTCCACCAATCTTAAAGTTGCCAAGCCTGGAGACCTCTGATGTACACGAAAGGGCATTGTTTTAACATACAAGCAAAACAGAGTGTGAATGAAAACACCTCCATGTGTAGAAAGGTTACAGTAGAAATACGGTTGAAATATGGTTGAAAATATGCTTGCAACATTCAAGGCATCCATCCAGAATGCTCATCTCAGATTTTTGTGATTGAAAATGAAAAGTCTTTTGCCTCCATTCCAAAGCCATTAAGCTTTACTTTTTGGATAATCATATATAATCATTTTTCATCTTCTATTTAAAGTCTCTTGACCCCTTTTTAGGGGTAACATTTTGCAGCAAATAAATGCACGACTTGAAGTGCAGTGTTCATATTGAATAAATATGTAGATCCATCATTTTTGGGTTCCAATCTTGCTCTTAAATATATTGGTGCATAGCAACAAAAATGATTAGATTCTCTTTTTTAGAAAATCAGTATATGAAGTGAATAATGGCAAAACTGGGGATTACCACTCAAAACTTTAGTACATTAGAACTAGGAGTTTGGATTTTATATTGAGAACAAAATCCATTAATAAAGCTATTCCTAGTGGGAAATATGCATATTTGATACAATTACACATAAAAATGCATACATCTACAAAATGTTGGCAAGGACTAAATGTCCCTACAAGAAAAATAATTCCTAGGAACAATCATTAATAATACTGATGACTTTTACTATGGGATTCTCTGGATAATAATGTGAGTTTTTTAAAATATGCGCAAACGTATGTGAAATGAAGTCACTTCGTGTGTATTAAGCTAAGGTGAGTTAAAACCATCCTAAGGGGGGAAAATCCTGGAAATTGGGTATTTTCTGCTCTTTCTTCCCGCAGATATTTTCTACATAAATATGCAAAGTAGCTCAGACAAAATTTAATTGGAGTGTCCTATATATGTTGCTAATATAACACTACTCCAGCCCACCTCTCAGGAGCGTGCAAATAACTGTATCCAACTGAAACTGGAGGTGTCAAAAGTGCTTGTACCCAAGCTGGGATAAATGGCAGAGAGCTGCTATGAATATTTCCTCTCTTCAGGGCTCTTTTGTTGGCTTCATCAAAATGAAATAATATGTTTTCATCAGGCTTAAATTGGCTGTTAGGCTTCTGCGAGCCTTCATGTGAAATTATTGCCAGCAGTGGTTTACAAAAAAAAAAAAAAGACCTCCTTCAACCATTATCTCTGCTGCAGAAGAAGCAAAAGAGGGAAACACATTGCTCAATCATCTGCAAGAATTTTGGACTTGAATATCTTCATCGCCATCCCTAAGAATGATGGCCATTGTTAGATCCAATTTCTGGATTAACTTATATAATAATTTATATAAGCTTATATAATGCAAGAGCCAGTTTGGTAGGGCATATGGCACCAGGCTAGAAACCAGAAGATTGTGAGTTGTAGTCCCATCTTAGGCACAAAGCTAACTGGATGACCTTGGGCTGGTGGCTCATCCACCCTCCCTCCCTCCCTCTCTCTCCCTCTCTCAGCCCTAGGAAGGAAGCAGTGGCAAACTGTTCCTGAAATCTTGCAAGAAAAGTACAGGGACTTGTCTGAACAACCACCAAGAGTCTCCATTGACTCAAAGATACAAAAAAAAAAAAAAAAATCCTTTTGCTCATACAATGGAATTACTAATAAGACACAAGGAGAAAGAGATAAATCCATCCTACCATGATCATGAGTCTATGGTTTTCAATGTACTATTCTCTTAACAGCTAACACCAAACAATTTATTTTGTTAGCATTGTAGTGAGAATTATCCCCAGGACTTCTTGATTAACGAAGGCTCTGGTGGTATGAAATCTGTGGAGGCACCACAGTCTGGATACATCTGGACCACATGATTCTAACAGGTGCTGTTGCTCATTACCAGTGAGAAATTGGCCTCTGCGTTTTCTAGTTTAATGTCAAATAACACATATCAATCTCCGCCTTGCATTCTGAAACCTTAGGAGAAACACACCCCACCCCACCCCCCCAAAAAAACCCCACCATCCACATAAAAGCTTGTTAGGTTGTTTATAACTACCTAGACTCCATGATCATGAGGGGAAATTCTAACTGGACAATCTGGATGTAGAACAAAAAAATTTTCAGTTGCGATCGACTAGAATTTCTGCACCTTGGCCAATTTAAGATACGTGGATTTCAACGCACAGAATTCTCAAGTCAGCATGAAGTCCACACACTTACAGCTGAAGTCCAAAATTGCCAACTCTCTTGTAAATTAAACGAGTATTGGAATTTAGGACTATAATAGTGTTGGTGTTGCTCTCCATGGTCCTGAATACTATAATTAGCAGGCTATCTACTAGTCTCCAGCTTTCTCTATTTTTCAGGTTCTTGGTATGTATTTTTGCCTGAGTCCCTATGTAGAACATTTTACTGAGCTCTAACAGACAAGAATAATTTCCTTAAGTGTGAGTTAATATCAAAAGTGACATGCAACAAGCCCTCTTCCAGCATTATGACGTGGTACTCTCCACAAAATAGTAACTGTTGAACAAGTATGGACATAAATATGTATCTGCAAATGAAATTAGCATACACAAATACTTTATATTCTGGGAAATTGGTCTTGAGGCCAATTTTATGGTGTATACCATAAAAATCTATGCAAAGAGGGGAAACCTACAAAAACAACTATAAATTTGTATGCAGATTTTCTCCAAGTTTTGCAAATATATATATCACAGATGAACACAATACAGAAGCCTGATGATGGCAGATGAGATTCTGCTGAAACGTTGCTACAACTTTAAAAGCACAACTACAATGACGTGGGAAAATACCCGAACAAAGCTGAATACCATATAGATAGATAGATAGATAGATAGATAGATAGATAGATAGATAGATAGATAGATAGATAGATAGATAGATAGATAGATAGATAGATAGAGACACTTAGGGGAAAAAGAAAATATAAAAAAAACTTAGGGGGAAAAAAGAAACTGTATTTGTATACAGGTGAAGTGTTAAAATGATGAATGGATTATAGATTATAAAGTGACTATAGACTTTTTATAAAAGTGATGCATCTACCTTCCTTATTGGGAGATTTTCAATTGTAGAAGCATCCTGGACCTGTAATGATAAAACCTTGGTCATGCATCTTTCTCCAATCAATAAGGTAGCGCCCATAAACCTTCTTTGACAATATTCTGGAGAAAAGTGCTTGTAAATCATTGAAAGGACATATCTGGGACAATATTAACAGTCTAGGTACTACTTTTACTCCTACCAAACCCTATGCTCTTTGTTGCCAGAACATTTGCATTTTATCTGTAAGAAATCTAGGAGGGAATGACAGCATCTCAATCAGGTTTTTTTTTTCTCCAGTGGATTTGGTTCTGCAAGTTCTTTTGATTACATTTATATATGCATTTCCTAAGGGGCAAAAAGAGACTTTTTCCTCGGTACAGTGGGATTATAAATCCACAGAGACTGAAGATTAGATTCCTTGGCCAAGCTGTTTGAAAATCAGTCAATAGTCTAACAAATTATCAGCACCAGTGCTACTTCTTGCCTGCTGGAAGAAATTGTATTTTGTAACAGATACTGGCATTGTCTCCATCTAGCATTCTAGTTCCCTTGCTCCAGGATTGGTTCAATTATTCCAATAGATGGAATTAATTGTGATCCCAACTAAAACTGGTCTAACATGGTACAGATATATTTGTATATAATTGTTTCGATAATATACAGTACAGGTAATCCTCGACTTGTAACAATTCATTCTGTGACCATTCAAAATTGAAAAATTGCCACTGAAAAAGTGACTTACGTCCATTTTTTTACAACTTGCAGCATCCCCATGGTCATGTGATCAAAATTCAGACACTTGGCAACTTACTCATATTTATGACAGTTGCAGTGTCCCAGGGTCATGTGATGTGATGACCCGGTGGGAGGCACAAAAGCAACAAAGTCACAAAAACAGCTAAAGCCCCTTTTAATTCCTCCAACTTAGCCTCCGATGTCCAATAATCATTGGCTGGAGAAAAACCTCTCCCATGAACAGGGAAGAAATTCCGTCCAAACTCAAAGTACACAGAAATTATAAATAAAAAACCAACACAAACCACATTGCAGCAATTAACAAGACAGGGCAGGATAAGGGATTGAAGACATCAAAAGATAATGAAATACACACACTTGGGAGGATGCCAGAACTTAGATAAGACTTGACAAACTAGAATAATTTCACACTTTGCTTCCAGCAACTTTGCCATGTGCAGTTTGCCCTTTTAAACAGTCTTCCCACTGCAGCCCATGAAGGGGATCAGGGCCCTTTCCTCCCCCATAAACCACACAACTCACATTTCTCCCTTATCCGCTCCTCCCTGCATGCCCTAGGATGAAGAGTGGGTGGGCCTGGGTCTTCCTCTGAATGCCCAGCCGGCCTGTGCCCTTCCCCAATTTCCTCCACAACCACCGGAGCCACACTCCCACTCCTTGTCAGCTGTTCCTCCTCTCCCTTGGAGTCAGATTCTAACAGGGGCACGACATGTGATCCCTTTTTTGTGATGTTCTGACAAGCAATATCAATGGGGAAACCAGATTCACTTAACAACCATGTTACTAACTTAACAACTGCAGTGATTCACTTAACAACTGTGGCAAGAAAGGTTGTAAAATGGGGCAAAACTCACTTAACCGATGTCTCACTCAGCAACAGAAATTTTCAGCTCACTTGTGGTCATAAGTCAAGGAGTACCTATACAGACATCAGTTATGAACTGAAAAAGTCTATGGAGATTCTCAGTCATCCAGATCACAGTTGTCCCAAAGGCGTTATTTAAAAGACAGTTGGGCTTCCTTGGTTTTTTTTTCCCCTTGAAAACGTTTCGCTTCTCATCCATGAAGCTTCTTGGATGAGAAGTGAAACATATTCAAGGGGGAAAAAATGAGGAAGTCCAGTTATCTTTTGAACAATGCCTTAGGGACGTACGAACTGAAAATATTCATGGAACTTTCAATATCTGCCGTGGCACAGTGGTTAGAGTGCAGTACTGCAGGCTACTTCTGCCGATTGCTGGCTGCCTGCAATTTGGCAGTTCGAATCTCATCAGGTTCAAGGTTGACTCAGGCTTCCATCCTTCTGAGGTTGATAAAATGAGGACCCAGATTGTTGGGGGCAAGAGGCTGACTGTAAAACTGCTTAGAGAGGGCTGTACAGCACTGTGAAGCAGTATATAAGTCTAAGTGCTATTGCTACTACCAGTCTTGATATTATCCAATACTCTCTGATATTATAACCATCAGAGCCATAAATCATATGTTCATTTTTTAAATTTAATATTTTCTGAATCACAGGTTGCATATCTTATATTAGCTGCTGGGGAACAACAGTGGAAAAAAATCCTCTTGGTTTTTTTTCTTGTGACTCTCTTGATGAAATTAATTTGCTGTCTATGACACTTAAGGACTGGGGCTGGTCCAGCTGAATTCTCTTTGGGTTCTTAGGGATTGATCTCCACAAACAATTCTAGTTGTTTGGAAATTTTTCCTCTGCTCTTTTGCACTTTTCACCAATTAGTTCCAAGGCTGTTCTCTGGAGCAGGAGAAAATAAGTCTGACTCACCTTCTGTGTGACAACCTTTCAAACCCTGGAAGCAATCTTCTTTCTCGTATTTAAATCTTTTCTTCTTTAGGCCAACTCTGCTTGGCTAACTTTTTTTTTTTTTTGGACAGAGCTTGCTTTCTGTAAAGTGTACCATGCAAGCATACAACTTTTGCAACACTCATTTCATAGGCAACGGCTGATAAGGCAAATCGTGAATTTCTAATAATAGCTTAACCAACACAGATTTTCTCCTGAATATATATTTTAATGGTAAGAACAAGCTTTTGAATCAGTGCAGGATATATTATAGAATTTATAAGTACGGCAAGCAGGTTGTTCCAATGTCAAAAAGGTGTCAGTGTTTTCAGCTGTGAAATGTGAAGAGAGTGCCTCATTAAATAATATTTTTGGAACCAAGAAGAGAAATTGTGGCCATATTAGTATTGATGTTTTCTCATTAGCAGTTCATAAGCCATTGTTTCAGATTGTTCTTTCCAAGTGTAGCAGCATATGCAATTGGAAGATACAGAAAAGTCCATAATATCACTTTATTTTACATATTTGGGGACAGGCTCAGGTAAAATCAGTAAATGAAGGCAACAGCATGGTCATATTGTTTTTTTGTTTTATTGGTTTCAATGGGATGGATGAGAAAACATTCATTGTAATAGTGTGTGTTTTCATTGCCAGTCTACATAACCACAATAGGTGATTCATTATTATCAAGGTATTATCAATGAACTTTAGTGATACAGATAATCCTCAACTTAGGACCACAACTGAGCCCAAAATTTCTGTTGTTAAGTGAGACATTTAAGTGACTTTTATGACTTTTCTTGCCACAGTTGTTCAGTGAATCACTGCAGTTTTAGTTTAGTTTAGTTTAGTTTACTTTATTGTCATTGCTCCTCATACAACGAAATTAAATACCATCTTCAGTGTACATTATGACTATGAAAATAAACACAGACACACATCCTTCACATTCTATACTTTGAACCGAAAACCCCTGATATTGCATTAATATTGCACTATACAGTAGAATTCAGTGGAGCTACTGCCCTGGGATAGAAGCTGTTTTTCAGCCTATTTGTCCTTGTTTTTATTATTCTGTACCGTCTGCCAGATGATAATAGTTCTAAAAAAAAGGGGGTGTCTAGGATGAGATGGATCTTTGAGAATGTTTTGAACTTTCTTAAGGCAGCGGGAGCTATAAAGCTCTTCCAAAGAGGAGAGAGGGCAACCCATGGTCCTCTGGGCAATAACGTTAGCCCTCTGGAGTGCTGTCCTATCTGCCAATGTGCAACTGGCAAACCATACACAGGTGCAATAAGTTAAGATACTCTCTGTGGTTCATTAGTAGAAGGTCACCAGCAGTTTTCCATTCAGTTGTTGTTTCCTGAGAAGTCTCAGGTCGTATAATCTCTGCTGGGCCCTTTTGACCAGGGCTGCAATGTGAGCACCCCAGGTCAGGTCCTGTTTTAGGGTAACACACAGAAATTTAAAACTGGCCACAATGTATATAAATTAGCAATCTGGTTGTTAAGTGATTTTGGTTTCCCCACGGACTTTGCTTATCAGAAGGTCACAAAAGGGGATCATGTGACCTTGGGACACAGTAATTGTCATAAGTATGAACCAGTTGCCGAGCATCTGAATTTTGATCACATGATCCTGGGGAATGCTGCAAAGGTTGTAACTGTGAAAAATGGTCATAAGTCCCATTTTATCAGCGCTGTTGTAACTTTGAACGGCCACTGAGCAAACTTCTTGTAAGTCAACCTGCATTTTCATGTCTGTGTGATTGTGTATCATAATATATGATAATGTACATCTATTAACATGACCAAAAGCTGCTTTAAAAAACAAACAAAACTAGAGATAATATTATTTAATGTTGAGTGTTGTTTTGTTTGCATAATTACGAGTAACTGTGAGCTAATTTTTTGATTTTCCAATATTTGATGGCAAAAAAAATATCTTGGGGAGCCATTCAATGCTGATACCAACTCTCCCTTTTACACTTAGATGAAAACTACAAGCAGTCAATTAACTGGTTTTCATAGATCTTTCATCTTAGAAAGTTCTTTTTCTGTTGCCTCTTTTCATGTTTTAGTTGCCCTGTGGTTTCCCCCCCCCCTTCTCCAATGGCAACTATGTTATTAACTTGCTGATTCTAGAGATAATGGTATTTAATTAAACTACTTTGCAGCTTACTACTGTTTGGGGAGCTTTCTAATTAATCTTTATGTAATTGCTTTGCGATGGAGTATAGCAAAAGTAGTTAAATTATACATTCTGCGTCTCGCATTGCATCTCATTTCAGAATATAAGCACTTGTTAACAAGGAAAAAGTGAAGAGGTCAAAATTGAACGCTTTTGTATTGGTTTGCTTCGGGATCAAGTTTCTGATAATTGCAGGTAAGGAGAACCAATGGGAGACCATCATCAACCCAGGATGATGACAAAGTAGTTGAGTATCACGGACACTGGTGAAGTAAATTGGGCTCAAATAACTTTTCAAAAGTCTCCACTTAATTTGGAGGACAGAGGAAAGGAATGGTTAATTTCCTTGAATGTCTCCACAGATAGATAAGTTTTCCAATCATTTCTCAAGGGCAGGACATCCTCTTAACCGTGATAGAACCACAACTTCTCCAAAACTTCAACGAGACAAGTTTCTCTTTATTCTTCATTTGGGATTTAATGGAAAAGTGGGAAGCCCTAGAGGTTGTACTTGAACCTCTTGAGAGACCATTGTACAATGCAAGCCATGTCCTGCTCATACGTGCTCCAAAGCCACCTTGTAACTAAGTAAGTGTAAAATAATATACGCCACCTATGAAAAATAAATATAATTCACCCTGATTAGTTTTATCGCTAATATTAGTGTCGGGCTCCATTAGGGATGATAGATAAACTGAGCCCATCAGCACATTTGCAAGAGCCACTGTAGCCTGCTGATATCTACTTCCGGGATTGTTTAACTGCGTCAGATGCAGCGTCGGAGGAGCAGGATGTTTGAGGGAATCCTCGGTTGTCGGTGACGTGTGGGGGAATCTGGGAAACCCCTGTCCTGAGTTGACGGTTCATTGGCATTGGAGGCTAGTTTGATGATTGTGTCGACCTGAGGAAAATGAAGCAGGCTTGTGCAATTGTTGGATCAACTGTAGTAACGCAACGAGTAATGGGGGGGGGGGGTTGACTATCTAGTTTAACCACGATGAAGTAGGAGTCATAGGTGAAGGATAGGTTACAGAAAAGGAAACAGTGGACATATTAGGTATACCCAGATGGTGTGAATAGGGAGTGATTAAGAGGATAATTAGGGGCGTGTACAGGAGATAGAAGCATTTAGCTGGGTGTGTCTATACCTTTAAATAGCACTGGAAGGCAGGAGCTTCCAGTGATAACCTAGAACGGATTGTAAGCCGTTCTTGCCAGATGGAAAGTTCATTGTTGCACATTAAACACATTGAAACCTGCTTTTTGCTGCATGGTGGTTTGTGTGCAAATCTGTGAGTTTTCAAAGACCGGCTGAGAATTAGTTAGACACAGACAACTAGCGAGAAGAAGGGGTTAGCCAGTCAGCCATCATATAATCTCTGCATTTGTCTAAAGAATGTCAAATGATGTTGACTTAGCAAGATTTAGAACAGGGCTGTCAAACTTCTGGTCTGTGGGACATATGCATCATGTGCTGGTCACACCCATGCCTGATTCAAAGTCGTGATACATCATGTGATGCTGGTGTGACGTGAGTTTGACACCCCTGATTTAGAAGGTCCCACTCAGAAGCTGAAAGCTGAGACATATATCACTCTCTTGATGTAACAAACACACACATTATATGTATATATAGTCATCTCAATGCTGGATGAAGTCCTTTTCATTGGAGTTTAGGGATCGTAATCTACCAAGTTGGGTAGATATTCATGGAGATTCTCAGTCATCCAGGATCACGATTCACTCAAAGGTACTTTTTCAAAAGGCAACTGGACTAGGAATGAATTGATAGCAGGGTTTCCAATACTGAAAGCAGGGGTGTCAAACTCACGTCATCACAGCAGTGTCATGTGATGTATCGAGACTTTATTCCCCTTTGTTAAACTGGGTGCAGGCATGGCCAGCACATGATGCATCTGGCCCATGAGCTTGGGAGTTTGACAGCCCTGATCTAAAGGGTTGCCAGAAGAGGGAGTCAACCTCTTCTGCAAAGCACCTGAAGGCAGGACAAGAAGCGATGGATGGAAACAAGTCAACTAATCAATGGATGGAAACTAATCAAGGAGAGAACCAACTCAGGACTAAAGAGAGGTTTCCTGGCAGTGAGAATAATTAATCAGTGGAACAACTTGTCTCCAGAAGTTGTTGGTCCTCCATCACTGGAGGTTTTTTAAGACAGCCATTTTTTCTGAAATGGTAGAGAGTCTCCTGCTGGACTAGAAGACCTCCAAGGTCCCGTCCAACTCTGTTACCGGTGTTTTTCCTTGAAGAAGTTTCACTTCTTGTCTAAGAAGCTTCAGTAGCTCTGACTGGATGGGGGAGAATGGAAGGATTAGTTCTCACAGGATTGGAAGTGTAGATAGTTTGTTGGGTAGATAATTTCCTAGAGATCTGAGAGGGAGGAACTGGGTGAAAAGTAGTTAGGCAGCTTCTATGGCCAGGGAGGACCACAATCTGACTCTCCATGATCCATAACCACTTCATATGCATGTGTATGTCATATATATCATGTATCTTATATCACATATCACTTTTAATGTAAGGCTGGAAAACCAATCTAAATACTATAACACCAGGACCCCCGTAGATAGTTCCTTTATTCCCTGTTTTATTGCCTTTTTGTTTTTTTCAGGCCCTGCAACCAACTCCAGGAAGATAGAGTTTGCTCACATGTGGGAAACAGGCATATTAGCACTTTCCCCACCCTTGTGTGTGTGTGTGTGTGTGTGTGTGTGTGTGTGTTGTAAGTCTCTAAACAGAGCACTTAGCTATAAAGAGAGAGAGACTCAACCAAGTGTAATGAATTTTATTACATAGCAGCTGTTCAAATAAAGGAAAACAAATTTGCCTTAATAGCTACTTGATGAACGGTCCCTGGTCCTTTTAGAAAAGATATCAGCAATGTGAGTGGGACTATGGCAATAACTTACAGCAAGGTCAGAGACAATGCTGCACCAAAGGGAAATCAGACTGGAGCATACTCTTCCATGTTACCTCAAAGTCAGAGCCTTGCAGGTGACTTTAGGATTAGCAAATCCTGTGCTTCCAGTTGCAATTTCCTAAGATGTCAAGATTCAGTTTCTCTTAAGCATATTCGGTATTTTGTCATGAATATTAATTTCTTTATTAGCTATATACTCCATCCTCTCTTCATTTTCTTTCTGGGGTGTAAAACTCAAATTTCATCAGGGTTGTGTTTGACCCTCGGGGGGAGCGGGGATAGGTGTGACTGGGGGTGTGGCTGGGGTGGGCATGGCCAGCTCGATGTCACTCATCAAGGCTCTATTTTTGGCTGCAACAGCCTCCTGCGACCCTCTGCCAGTGAAAACGGAGTTCAGAGAGCCTGGGCTCTGTTTTCACTGGCAGAGAGCTGCAGGAGGCTGTTGCGGCTGAAAACAGAGCTGGGCAGGCTGTGTGCAGCCTCCCCAAACTCCATTTTTCTTGGCAGAGGGCTGCAGGAGGCAGTTGCAGCCAAAATGGGGGGGAAATCCTTACGTCCAAAGAACCAAAGTCTATTGCCAACTCTTCACAGAAGAAATGAAGCATGGTGGCAAAGTATTTAAAATGTTGAGCTTGTCAATTGGAAGGTTGACAGTTCAAGACCTAAGTACCATGTGACGGAGTTCTGCTACTCGCTACAGCTCCTGCCAACCTAGCAATTGGAAAGCATGCAACTGCAAGTAGATAAATATGTACCACTTGGCAGGAAGGTTTCAGCATTGGATGTGCCTTCGGTACATAGTCGTGCTTGCCAGATGACCATGGAAGCATTGTCAGAAAATGTTGGCTCTTCAGCTGTGAACGGGAGAAGAGCACTATTCCTTAGAGTCAGACACAACTGGAAGGAAACATTTACCTTTTTTACTACAGAAGAACATTGTCTTTAAGGAGTTCATGAGTCATTAGGAAGTCCAGCTTGGATCAAGGATTGACTTTCTTTGGACTGAAAGTGCTTCACATTCACAATGGGTTAAATGGTTCCTTGGAGATGATTTAAATGATCTCATGACCTTCATCTTTCTTCAGTCCAGCTTGGATCAAGGATTGACTTTCTTTGGACTGAAAGTGCTTGCCATTCACAATGGGTTAAATGGTTCCTTGGAGATGATTTAAATGATCTCATGACCTTCAACCTTTCTCATGACCTTCATGGCAAATGATGCTCATTGTAATTAACAGCATTGTCACTACTTTTTACTCTGGTGAAGCTTGCTCTTTAAGTCCACCACCCTATCACAGAGAACATTCCTTCTTACTGTTGACTATCTCTGCCTTTAATGTCTTGTACTCCTGCTTTCTTGTGGCTGGGATTAAATGTGGTTGGACATCAGTCAACCGGAATGACTCAGGATTAAATTAATGCATGAAGTAGAGGTTCCCTCTACTTATAGTATGAGTTAAGAAGAACAGTTGCCTTGGTGGCAGGTGGCAGGTTGCAGGTGGTAGGCATTCCTCTTTAATGGCCTTGCCATTCCTTTGTATTACAAACTATCTACATTTCCCCTTTGCCCTGGTATAGAAGAAGATGCTTCTTCTTATTACTGCTGGAAATCTGATTTAATTTAGCCAAGCTGGCTTCTGTACACTGAATTCAGAGCAGGATGGAGATATTGTTTTGTCTCTGGCAGCACAATGCCCCATGTTTCCATTATCCCGGGTATTTACTGTAAACTGTGCAAGTCATGTGAGTTACATAGATGAGATCATTTATTAACATCAGGGTATGAAAATACTGCATTTCATTACAATGTTTAATGTAAAATTCTGCCTTGAACACTCTTCTGGATGTAGATAGCACCCTGGACCATAATTTAGGCTGTTTGATGTTTGGATGTGTGACTCATCCACTAGGTCTTATAAACCATGGTTTATGATTTAGTACTTGCCTAAGTCACGACAACTGCCTTTCAGGCTTTATGAAAAGTGCTTCCCTGATGGGTTCAGCTGGAGCACATGTGCAATGTAAAAACAGACTACAACTTTCCTTCGTTAATCACTTTGTCACTAACTCACTAGCTTGGGTCTAGTGATAAAGGCCCCATGTTAGAAACCAGGAGACTGTGAATTCTAGCCCCACTTTATTTATTTGTTTATTTGTCAAATATGTACAAAATAAAAAGTATAAGTTTGAATATAAACAAGAACAAAGGAAATAAATACAGATAAACGGGGATAGTAAGACAGGGACGGTAAGCACGCTGCTGCGCTTATGCACACCCCCCTTTAAGGACCTTTTAAGAATGGGGTGAGGTCCACGGTAGAGTTTGAGGTTGAAGCTGCGAGGGGTTGAGGCTGTAACAACGGAATCGGGTAGGGCATTCCAGGCGTTGACCACTCTGTTGTTGCTGAAGTCGTCTGTTCTGCAATCAAGTTTGAAGCAGTTTACCTTGAGTTTGTATCGGTTGTTTGCCCCTGTATTATTGTAGCTGAAGCTGAAGAAGTCATTGACAGGCAAGACGTTGTAACAGACAATTTTGGGTACTATGCTTAGATCAGACTGCAGCTGGTGCAATTCCAGATTGTGCAGGCCAGAAATTTTGAGCCTGGAGGCATAGGGAATTCTATTGTGAGGCATTTTAGGCATGAAAACCTGCTGGCTGAACCTGGGCTAGTCACTCTCTTTTTCTCTCAGCCCAACTCACCTCCCAGGGTGGTTATTCATTTATTTTTACCTTATTTATTGATTAGGTTTTTTTGCTTGACTATCTTACCATAGAGCAGCACTGTCAAACTTCCGGCTTGTGGGCTGGATGCATCATGTGCTGGCCACACCCATGCCCAGTTTAGTGAGAGGGGAAAAAGTCCAGATACGTCACGTGATATCGCCATGACCGTGTGAGTTTGATACCCCTGCCATAGGGTGACAGTGGATGGCTTACAATATTGTGGGGAAAACAGGGGGCGGAAAGTGTGTTGGATATGTTTGCCACCTTGAGTTGTTTATAAAACCAGTAAAGGTGGGATACAAAATAAATAAGCAATGCAGGAAGCTATACCTAGGAAGATTCAGTGCAAATCTACATAAATCTGAACAAAGAGCCTAGATGTAATTTCTCCTCCCCCCCACCCACCCTGAGAAGAATGAACCTGATAATTTCAATAGGTTTCCTTATCTTCCTTTGCTCATAGTTGCCGACAGGAGCTAAACATTTCCATCCATCTCAACCTATTACTTGTATTTAATCAAATGGTTCAGCAATGACATGTTTGAAGACAGCCGACTTACTTATCCTGCTGAGATAAAAGCTTGATCAATGTTCTATTATTCTTTCATTTATTGGCTGTCCTTTCTACAGCTTGCAATCTGGGATCCAATTTTGTGGAGTTTACTTTGTTGTAGTGTTTACTGTTCTGTAAAGGAGTGGCTTTTTTCAAAACTTCTGCTGAGACAGATTATAGTCCTTTGGAGTTTTCCAAGATTCAGTACTGGGGAGAAAAAAACCATAAATATCTTTTTTTTTAAAAAAAAAGGAAGTTTGCCTTACATAAAAAGACACACCTGATTTAAGCTGAATCCGTTCGCTTAACATTTATGGAAGAAATAGCAATAGCACTTAGACTTATATACTGCTTTGCAGTGCTTTACAGCAGGGGTCCCCAACCACCGGTCTGCGGACCAGTACCGGTCCACGGAACAACTCCTACTGGGCCGCGGCTTGCTGGGGCGCATCTTTCATGAAAGTGCTTCGTGAGCTTTTCGGTAGAAAGCCACTGGAAGCTTTTCATCAAAAAGTGTTTCCGGTGAGCTTTTCCGGGTAGAAAGCCATTTCTATCCGGAAAAGCTCACCGAGCATGCGCCGCATCTTTTTTTGATGAAAACGTGCTTCCGGTGAGGTCACCAGAAGCACTTTTTCATCAAAAAAAGATGGCGGCGCCCAGCTGATGCCGGTACCGGGCCGCGGTGCCCAGCTGATGCCGGTACCGGGCCGCGGCGTCAAAAAGGTTGGGGATCACTGCTTTACAGCCCTCTCTAAGTAGTTTTTTTTTTTTTTTAGAGTCAGCCTATTGCCCCCAACAATTCGGGCCTTCATTTTAACCACCTCAGAAGGATGGAAGGCTGAGTCAACTTTGACCCTGGTGAGATTCAAACTGCTAAATTGCAGGCAGCCGGAAGTCAGCAGAAGTAGCCTGCAGTACTGCACTCTAACCACTGTGCCACAGCAGCTCAGAAAGCAACATAGGATTCAATGGAAACTTTTCCCCCCTTCAAATTCTGACATTGGCTGCATTGGCCATCAGCACTGATGTGTGGTCAAAGATGGCTGGTATTGTCAAGCCACAATTAAGCTGTGAAGTGGCTACAATAACTTCAGCCCACAAGAAGTAGTGTCTTTCTGATCGTTCCAGCTCTATCACTGGCCAGGAGATAGCTGGCCAATTATTGTATCTATCACAACCACCGTGAGCTTTCTGTGCTAAATTGTTGACTTCCTGATCTTAGAAATGATTGCACTCCGCAGAACTTCTAATAACCATAGCTCACAGTATAAACAAAATGTTGTGTGAGAAGAAAACTATTCTTGCAAACAGCAAGCAAAGAAAAGAAATGTAGCCACACATTAGAGACCAGCATTATTCAATTCACGATCCTAGGTTGCACACTTCAGTCAACTGTATACAAAATGTAACAGAGCAACTTATACATTAGTGGAGAGACATCTCATTAACATTTGGAGAGGAAAGTAAAAAAAAAAAAGTCTAGATCAATGTTTCTCAATCTTGGCAAATTTAAGATTTGTGGACTTCAACTCCCATCTCTTAAAGTTGTCACGGTTAAGTAACCCTAATCTAAACTGTTGACCAGATCAGATGATTTAAAAAAACAAAACTTGGAAGAATCTAGTGGCAAACTATTTCTCTGCTGTTCTGAAGGAAACAAAAACAAACTTGACTTGAGGTAGACTAACATTTTAGCAATACATCATGGATGATCTATATTTTGATTAAGGTAATATCTGCAGTGTCAATTCCACAAAAACATTTTTGGGAAGAACTTAATGGCAAACTATTTCTGGAGTGTTATGAAGGGAGCAAGAAAAAACTTGACTTGAGGAAGACTAATTTTTTACCAATGCATCCTGGATGATCTGTATTTTGATTTAAGATTATGTCTGCAGTGTCAAATCCAGATGTCACCAAGCTTCACTTTAATGCAGCTGCTGTTCATTTATTTATTATGCCCAATAGTTTACCCTCCCAATGCCACTATTTGTCTTTTAAATGTACTTTTATATATTTAACATCTGCAATTGTATCATTCTTCATCTCTCCTCCATTTTTGTTTTTAAGCAAAGGCATTGTGCTGTTTTCATTTTATTCAAGAATATTTATTATGTACAGTGCTCATCCATAGATGTGTGTCAGGGGAAGGAAATACCAGTAGTGTGATGCAGATTAAAGAATAAAATGAGGAAAAAATGCAAAATAGATTGTGTGTGTGTGTGTGTGTGTGTGTGTGTGTGTGAAAAATAAAAAAATGATTTTAAGATGTATGGTTTTAATGATTAAAGAGGATAGACTATAGAAAAAAAAATTGAATAGTGATGTAACCATAGAGCAAAAGGTAAATTTATAACTGTATTTAACAACTGCTGTTAGGGAAATTGGAAGCTTCTTTCTTTCTTTCTTTCTTTCTTTCTTTCTTTCTTTCTTTCTTTCTTTCTTTCTTTCTTTCTTTCTTTCTCTTTCTTTTCCTTCTCTTTTTCTCTTTTTGTTTCTTTCTCTCTCTCTTTCATTTTTCTTTTTTGGTCTTTCTTTTTTCTTTTCTTCTTTCTTTCTCTTTCTTTCTCTTTCTTTCTGTCTTTCTGTCTTTCTTTCTTTCTTTCTGCACTTTTATGCATTTTTTTATTTTTCTTACCCTCTCCCCCCTCCCCATCCTGCAATAAGGTCTTTAGGATACTGTTTTGAAATCATCTATTGTGGAAAAATGCTTTCCTGTAACAGCCCTCTGAAGTGAACCAGACTTGGACACCAGAGTTATAAATATAAATATATGTAGTCCTCGACTTACGAGCACAATTGAGCCCAAAATTTCTACTGTTAAAAGAAATATTTCTTAAGTGAGCTTTGCCACATTGTATGGCCTTTCTTGCCATCATTGTTATGTGGATCATTGCAATTGTTAAGTTAGTCACCCGGTTATTAAGTGAAACATTGATTTGGCTTGTCAGAAGGCTGCAAAATTGGGACAATGCAACCATCATAAATATGAGTCAGTTGCCAAGCCTCTGAATTTTGATCATGTGACCATGGGGATACCGTAAAGGTTGTAAGTGTGAAAAACAGTCCTAAATCGTGTTTTTTTTCAGTGCTGTTGTTAACTTTGAAAAGTCACTAAATGAACTATTGTAAGTCAAGGATTAGCCACTTTTATTTAGGGTTACTGTAACAGAATTCTGCAAATATGAATGTGCTTCCCTTTTCCATGTCTTTATTCAGAAGAGAATTCAAGAGGGTCAGATCTGAGATTATTAGTGATGATTATGATGATGATGATGATGAAGAAGAAGATGATGATGATATCCATTCAGTTATGTCCGACTCTTGGCAATTCTATGGGGTCTACGACAATTCGCCATGGCCAACTCCCTGCAGCCAACTCAGTGCAGCCAACTTGACATGGTCAACTCACTGCAGGACAAGAGTTACACTAATATCAAAGAAATAGTAGAATAAAATCATTGAAGAAAGGATGCAGAAGGAGGGACAAAATGAAATGTGAATGGCAAAAATTAAAATAATTAAATAAATTGTTAAATTGTCCCGCAGCAAATTGTCCCACAGTGAGTTGGCCATGATGAGTTGTCCTGCCACGAGTTGGCTGTGGTGAGTTGGCCGTGGCGAGTTGTTCCATTCCACTTCTATGGACCAGGTCTCTCTATATCTTGCACTACTTCTTTTAGTTGTTCTATGCTCTGGATAGATGCGGTGGCTCAGTGGCTAAGATACCAAGCTTGTTGATTAGTTCGGTGGTTTGAATCCCTAGCACACCATAATGGAGTAAGCTTCCATTACTTGTCCCAGCTTCTGTCAACCTAGAAGTTCAAAAGTATGTAAAAATGCAAGTAGAAAAGTAGGGACCACTTTGGTGGGAAGGTAAGAGCATTCTGTGCGCTTTCGGTGTTTAGTCATGCTGGCCACATGACCACTGAGACATCTTTGGACAGCATTGGTTCTTCTTCATTGGTTCTTTGTAATGGAGATGAGCACTACCCCCTAGAGCTGGGAACAACTAGCACGTATGTGTGAGGGGAACCTTTACCTTTATGCTCTGGGTGGTGTCAGCTTTGATGGGGCAAGTCTGAGATGCTTTCTCAAATTGCATTCTTGCTTTGAGCTCAGATTTTATCTGACCATTGCCTTGACTGCAGCTCTTCCTCATCTTCCTCAAGGTTATTCACATCCCATGACACCAGCCACCAAAAACTTCCCACCTCTGATAGCAAATACTAGAGGCCGCAGAAGAGAGAGAGGCCCATAAATGTTGCATAAAAGAAAATGCCACTAGGGAATCTTCATCTGGCTTCATTTTCCAGTTAAACAATTTGCTTAAAAAGAAAGCAAATTCTTCTCTTAAAGAGATGTCAGTTCTTTTTCATGTTGTAATTATTTAATGCCCTGGATATTTTCTCCCCTGTGGGATTGCAAATGCAGCCGTTTTATTCATTAGACATTTTTCTTCTTGAGGTTGGGATATTAGCTGTTCCTTCTCCATAGACTCTGCCTTGTCTTCCTCTTTCTACATTGATGCATTGGTTCTCCTGGGCTAGGAAGCAATGCCAGTCATTAATATCCAGGAGACAAATTTCCCTCATTTTCCCCCATTTCAGGTGCCTCAGCAGTTTTCAAAATCCAAGGAATATCTGTCTCTGTCAGCACAAAGAGATCGACCTGTTAAGCTCATGGGGTGGCGATAAAGATTAGAATCAGGGAGAAAGAAGAAGAAGAAGAAGAAGAAGAAGAAGAAGAAGAAGAAGAAGAAGAAGAAGAAGAAGAAGAAGAAGAAGAAGAAGAAGAAGAAGAAGAAGAAGAAGAAGAAGAAGAAGAAGAAGAAGAAGAAGAAGAAGAAGAAGAAGAAGAAGAAGAAGAAGAAGAAGAAGAGGAGGAGGAGAGGAGAGGAGGAGGAGGAGGAGGAAGGAGGAGAGGAGGAGGAGAAAGAAGAAGAAGAAGAAGAAGAAGAAGAAGAAGAAGAAGAAGAAGAAGAAGAAGAAGAAGAAGAAGAAGAAGAAGAAGAAGAAGAAGAAACAACATGCACATTTAACATCAAGTTTAATGCTTTTTAAAACATTTTGACTGGAAAATGTAAGTGAATGAAATCTAGAGAGGGAGCATAGGGAGCCTAAAAAGATTCAGTCTATACATTCAGAAAGGCTTCATTATGTTGCACAACTAGGGACCTTCAAGTGTTAATGATGAATACATGAATAATTGAAGTCTGAGCAACTTAGATACTCATCTGACAGGACTCCCTGCTAATCTTTTCTCATTCCCATAAAGCTGTGGATGTATAGATAAGGGGTCCACAAACTCAGCATAGCTGGCTGAAGAATTCCACAAGTCTATAAGTTGCCAAGTTTGGAGATCTCTGATATAGATGATGATGATGATGATGATGATGATGATGATGATGATGACGACGATGATGTTATTCATTTGGTCGAGTCTGACTCTTGATGATTCTATGGGCCAGGTCTCTCCACATCTTCCAATCTTGCACTACTTCTTTGAGTTGTTCTATACTCTGGTTGATGTCAGCTATGAGGGTGTCCAACCAACAGGTTCTTTGCTGGCCTGGTTCTCTCTTATTGCTAATTCTTGCTTTCTCCAGTGAATTCCCCTGCATGACATGGCCAAAATAAATGAGATAGAATATATACGTATAAGGAGGAACATACACATACAGATACACATTATACATATAGGATGACTAGCAATTCTTTTGGTAAGATTTTTCAGAATCAGTTTGCCTACTTCCTAGAGCTGAGATCTTCCTAGTCCAAGATCATCCAGCTGGTTTTGTGCTAAGGTGGGACTAGAACTCACAGTCTCCCAGTTTCTAGCCTATGCCTTAACTGCTTACACCTAAATGGCTCTCAATGGATATTTAGAGACCAGTTATTATTATTATTATTTGCGAACAGATCAGACCAGAGGTGGTATTCAGCAGGTTCTGACCAGTTCTGGAGAACTGGTAGTGGAAATTTTGAGTAGTTTGGAGAACTGGCCAATCCCACCTCTGACTGGCCCTGCCCCCATCTCTTCTCTGCCTCCCATTGAGTCCCATCTGATCGGCTGGTTCTTTTGTTGCCCTGCACAGGAGAACAGAGCTAGAAAGCAGGTTAGTGGGGTGGGGAGGGAATGGAGATTTTGCAGTATATCCTTCCCCTGCCCGCCCACCAAGCCACACCCATAGAACCAGTAGTTAAAAAAAAAATTGAATCCCACCACTGCATCAGACCTACATCCATCAGAAACCTGTCTATCAAGTGACCAGGGAATTTGAATCTGTTGAACCATCTGCCCAAAACAAAACTGAACGACTAAAGAGGTTAGATTTATGGATCCATACTTTTAGATATTTCATAACATCTGAGGTCGAAGTCTTTATAGCTAACATGCCAAGTTTTATAAAATGCACACATTACATTCCAATTTTCCTGAGTTTTTTTTTTTAAAGCATGAGTTGAAATTGGCAACATCTTTCAAGACAACCTGAAATGAAAGAATTTTTGAATTGAATTCAGGATATGGTTAGAAGGATTCATTATGTACAGGGGGAAAGGATAATCATCACATTAGATTGCTGATCATGTAGTCTGTCTTTTAAATGCCACCTTGGGAGGAAAGCATTTAAGCAGATGCATGAAGGACAGGCCTAGTGTTAGCAGTCCTAATAATTAAATTGGACTTCTGTTTTCCAAGCCATTATATTCCTGAACATCAGCTGCTAAAGAGAAAAACCAAACAAATGCCAACCCTTACTTATCTAGATTAAATTCTTCTTCTTCCAAAAGCAGGCTTCCAACAGGTATAAACCAAATTCAGAATAAGATAGTCACTGGACCATTTCTTTCTGAATACTGAGCTTTGTATGAAGGAATACCCTCTAAGTAGAACAAAGCTCTCAGTAACCAGACTGTGGAGGGAAGACTGAGAAAGTGGTAAGTCAAGCAAAAATCTCATTGAATCCGATAATCCAAGTGCAAGGTGTATAATACATAAGTTTATTAAGATCTTCTATCAAGATTAATAGTGACAGGTATCTCTTTAGTTCATGCAAGAGAAGGCTGAGGTTGGAAATTATAGTTATCAGAGTGCAAAAAGTGGAATGCATATTGAAGTCAGCTGAAATAGCTTTTCTCTCCACCTGCTGTACAATTATTTGATGTTTCTTTTGATTTCTTCCAGGCCACTTTGAAATGAAGTAGTTATAGGCTCTTTTGAATGCCTTTAAAAAAAAATAATTAAAAAGGGGAAGGGAAGCAAAGCATTTAGAAAAAGAAAGTGGGCAGCGCCTTGGATAAAGAAAGTATCCCTCCTTTGATTTCCTGCATATGACTTCACCAATTTTGAAGTCTACTGATCTCTTGGGTCTACAACTCTCAGAACTGTCAATTATCCAGTCCAACATGGCAACATTTCCTGACTCTCCCCAGGGGAAAAAACACACACCCTGTTTTGTAATGTGGAGAATGGTGGACTTCAAACTTTGGGAGATACCTTCTTTGTAAAGGTACCATAACTTTCATATTTAACAGAATAACAGAATTTTCAGATGGAATGTTAGATGTCAAAACAACATCCAAAATTGGGACATCTACTTTTCAACAAGACTATTTTTAAGCAGCTCTCTTTACCCTGTTCTACCCACAAAAGACTTTCTGAGGAGATCGGTATTATTGAATCATACAGAGTTTATTTCTTCGGGTTTGCTATCCTCAAAGTGAGCCAGAGTTTCCTTTAATTGTTGTCCCATCTGCTTATCAGAATCTTAGTTATACATATTTTTCCAGAATCAACACCCAAGCATGGGAGTGGACGGTATTTAATTTTAGGACCACATACAGCCCTCGGTTTAATTTGTTGCAGCTGCTGATCCCGATTTGATGTCATCTGGAAATAGGAAAAAGGGAATTCGTTGCTGGAATGTACTTCTATGCAACAACAACAACAACAACAGCCAGTAGATGGCAGTATTTATCAGTTTGGATCTATGGTATATACTCTATGTTCTTTTGTTCTAAGTAGTGTTTCCTGTTTCCTGTTAAACAGTTGAGCAATAAAAGCACATGGTGACTGTGCTCTTTGTTATATAGCTCTGTGTTGCTATATATCTAAACAGAATTTCTAACAGAGAGAAATGTCAGTGAGTTTTTAAAAAAGCAATCAAAAAGGTCCCCAAAGTGATGTCAACTTTTGCTTGCTCACACTTTCAAAGAATTAGTCCCAAGAGTATGTGGCCCTTAATAGAATTGTTGGTACAGCATCTACCTCCCTCTTAAGCACTTTGACTAGCATGCTTCATGGTTCCAGAAGGTTATTCATAGCTTTTAGAATCAAAAGGACCTTGATGATAATGTGTGTTCTGGCATCTGATGGGCTTAAAATTAATGATGTACGGTGGTCCTTTGCTTTAATTAAATAGGCATTATCCTTCTCTAAGTTTGAAAACCATAGACATTCTGGATCTATGTAAATGTCTTCCTAACCACCAACTCACCATGCTAGTCAAGGAAGCAATGAAAAAACAAAAAACTATTCTAAGAACAAGTTCTACTACTGCATTATTTCTGTAGACACCCTCATTTGCAGGATGATAATTAGGATGACGGATCAACAGATATCCCTCTATATTTTCTTCATTTGATTTATTTTGCTTTGCTTCTAATTAGATGTCCAGGGGATCATACGGTTAATCTCCAGTGACTCCTTTGAACCCATAGAGAAAAATGTAGCAAAAACCATGAATCAATGGTTCTTGTTCTGACCCAGCTCCCTCTCACAGGCTAACAAGTCCATCTGCTGGAAGATGAATAGTTGTCTGCCACACCTATTGATCTCCGCCGACTGCCTTTTATCCCCAGAGCTAGGGTGGGTCTTCGCTAGCAGCAATGGCTCTTCCATCCCAAGGACCAGCCCATAGATTTCCACTGCTCTCCTCTCCTTTGCCTTCTGTGCATCCACGTGTCAGGCACTGGACCTGTTCCTCCTCTTCTTCATCAGCCACCTCCAGACCTGGGGGCTGTTGACACTCCATCTGAGGGCTGATGGATGCCCCAGGCTCTGCCTCTTTCTCTCTCTCTCTCTGCTAGCTCCATCCTCTCTTTCCTCTTGGTGCTCTCAGATTGTCCTGATGCTGACCCTGATTCCTATGCCTCCTCTTCTGATTCGGCTGCTGGAGGGGCTGGCAGCCAACAGACTACAACAATTCTACTTGGAAAGGATAGATACTTGGTGGGGTTTTTTGCAAGGTATTCTTTGACACTCTGCTAAAAAGAAAACAATATGTGCCTGAACATATGTGCTTGAACAATATGTTCAAGCCCGATTCAAAATAATCGGGCTTGAACTAACCATGCCTATACATTGGATCGCATAATTATTGGATCGCATAGGGGGCGTGCATAAGCGCACCATCGTGCCTACCGTCCCTGTCCTATTGTTTCTCTTATTCTTTTATTTTTCTTATATGTACCCATTTCATATATTCACAACTATGTATACACTTATACTTATTATCTTGTAAACAATTGGCAAATCAAATAAAATAAAAAAAATAAATAAATTAATCTCTGATTTCCCCCACCTGGTCTCAGTTCTGCTTTGATATAAAGCCCAAACAAAACAAAAATACTTATTACTAAAAAATATTGCTATAAAAAGAATGTGAGCACAAATGCTTTCCAACAATATGGCTCATAGCTGATTCAAACATAGCCAAGGTTTTATTGCTTCTTTTCCATGCACAAGACTTTGAACAAGCAAATCATTGTTGCTGATGAACAAATGGGTGAAAGAAAAGGCAGGGAGAAAGAGGGAATGAAAGAGAGAGAAAGAGGGAGGGTGAGAGGGAGGGAGACAGAGAGAGAAGGAGAGAGCTCTTCTGTGAAAGATAGCTAGAATCTCCAAAGAAATAGGCCTTAAGATAAAGACATCATCATCATCTTCATACCTTCAAGTGGAAATAGAATGACAGTACCTGCAAATAGAAATAGAATGACTGTATGAAAAGAAAGCAAAAGTAGTATCAACAATGACAGGCCCTTGAGTGCAATCCCCAAACAACTGGAGCACCACTTGAACACCCTCTGCATTGACAAAGTCATCATCAGTCAATTGCAACAGGTAGCTTTACTCAAAAGACCTTACATTCTGCAACAGTATCTGCAACACTACTCAACAACTGTCTATCTCAGGTCCTTGGAAAGGACTGTATAGGTAGACAAAAATGTCAAACACGGTCTGAATATCTGGCTGACCGTGTGACAAACAACAGCAACAACAGCAGCAATATAATTATAGTAATGTTAAATTATTATATATAATTATTATACACACACAAACACAAACACACACACCAAGGGATCTGGGCCATCTTCCAAGGAAATGAGCAGCATCAAAATGATAAGTGCAACAGGGAAATTAGAACCACTCCCCTGTTTTGCAAATGTGCAATTTATGCACCACATGTTCAAAAGGGGCAGGGATTCTATTCCCTGGACACACCCACCATTTTGATGCTGTTGATCCCTTTCAACATGGATGCCTCCATAGGGGCCTTTTAAGAATGGATAACTTTAGAAGAGCAAACCAAGACCAACTCTTTGGACCAAACCAATGCACCATTTTTGTTTCTCGTCACTGCAGGCACATTCTTTTTCAAACATATAGATGGTCGTTGCACCGTTATAAAATGTCATTCTAAATACACCACGGATGGGCTGGGTTGTGTGAGGGTGGGAGAAAACTCCGAAGCACAGACATACTGAAAAGTCTGCTGGAAAAGTGTTGAACAGTCAAAAACATTGATGAGACATAATCCTAAACTTCACCCCGAAGCTGCACTTTGAAAGCATCATCCCAAATGAAAAGCTATCACCCCAAATGATATGCCTTCTCAAATTAGTATCTAATTATTTATTGCTACAATGTAGCCTGGCATAATTAGATTTGCAGAAAATAGCAACCAAGTGCTGCTAAATTAGGTGTTTTAGAGTAAACACAGACATGGTAGTGATCTGTTAACTAATTAGAGAGTTTGGGGTTTATTTAAAAAAACAAAAACCAACCCAGCGGCAACAGTTTACTGGAAATAGATTTTCTTATTCACTTCATTTATTTCACTCACTGTCATAACATGAGCGTCAGCATGTCAGCTACTTCGTTTAACGCATTGACTATGAAATGTTCAGATGAGTAACTTGGAGCAGGTTAATGAGACTAGTTTTCTGTCCCTGATTGGAATATTCAGAAAGTTCAGAATGGAGAACTTTCAAGGGAGAAATGTTGTGCATGTTTTTAGCTGTCAATGCCCTAATGATGAAGTCATCCTGGTTTTGGAATGAATGAATGAATGAAAAACCATTCCAATTATTCCATTTCTTTCTTAACCAGATTTATTGCCCTGTACTGTATGAATTAGATCATTGGTCCAACTCACCAAGTACTATCTCTTACTGGTGAGCTGAAATCCTTCCTTCCTTCCTTTCTTCCTTCTTTCCTTCCTTCCTTCCCTCTCCCTTCTCCTCCCTTTCCCCTCCCTCCCTTCCTTTCCCTCACCTCCTCTTCCTTCCTTCCCCCTCCCTGCCTTTCCTTCCTTTCCCTTACTTCCTCTTCCTCCCTCGCCACTGCCTCCCTTTCTTCCCTCTCCTTCCCTTCCTTTCCTTCGCCTTCTTTCCTCCCTCCCTCCCTCCTTTCCTCTTCTGTATCTCGATTTCAGAGTATTTAAAGGATGTTGGATACATCATATTGGCTGAAAAGCCCCGTCCAATTCTAGAATTATAGTAATAGATCCCACTATGACAATGTTTTACAAAAAACAAAAAGGTGACTTCTGTATTTTGTTCCAGTTGAAGAGTAGGGCTGGAAAATCATCTGGTTGCTCCTGAAAGGACAATATTGAATGGGGAGTCAGCCTTACTGAATGACCCAAAGATTAATGCAATTAATGCATAGGGGTTTTAAGAATATGTTTTGTTCCAATACTTTTAGGCTCTGTTCACAACAGCACGTCCTGATTTTCCACTTCCATTCTCACAATCTTCTGTTTTCTACCATTTGAAATCAACAAGAGATGTGAAATCCATCTTTCTGCAGATACATGGGAAGAGCCTTCCCTGATTAATGTTTTATTTTTATATCCTTCTCCTTCTTTTTTAGCATGAGTAATGCTCCCCATCTTCACTGACAATGCTACCAAGCAATGTTTTGGTTCAACTTTTTCTTTGTTAATGCCATTTCTTGAATGCTCTTATCAGGGATAATGAAATAGCAATAACTGGAAACTTCCTTTAGATGCAACCTGTCCTCCTTGCCCACATCTTCAGGGAAGCCAGCACTGCCTTCAATCCAGATTAATTTTCACAGTCTAAGCCAAATATTATTTGCATGAATTGTGAGGCTGAAGTCTCTCGTTTTCATTGAAAAGGCAGCAAAAGCTCAGGGATAAAACCTGGAGCTTCCTGTAGCATAGAATAACCTCTGGCAAACCCCAACTGTTTAATTTAATTGGCTGTGTTAGGCTCTGTAGTTGGAAACCGCCCAGCTTGCAGGTCCATTGAGCCATATATCCATTAAGTAAATAAACAAGCGCAAAAATATTTGAACACACAATATGGTGAATAGGTTGGATTTGGAGAGGGAGTCCCAGGTTCCGGTGGTGGTATTCAATTTTTTTTACTACCAGTTATGTGGGCATGGCTTGGTGGGCATGGTGTAGCTTGGTGGGTGTGGCATGGCTTGGGTGTGGCTTGGTGGGTGTGGCAGGGGAAGGATACTGTAAAATCTCCATTCCCTCCCCACTCCTGGGGGAAAGTTAGTACAAAATCCCCATTCTCTCCCCACCCCACTAACCTGCTTTCCAGCTCCATTCTCCTGTGCAGGACAACAAAAGGAGACCCAGCCGACCAGCTGGGACTCAGGAGGCAGAGAATAGATGGGGGGGGCAGTCAGAGGTGGTATTTGCCAGTTCTCTGAACTACTCAAAATTTCCACTACCGGTTCTCCAAAACTGGTCAGAACCTGCTGAATGTCACCTCTGCTTCTGATGTCTGAACTCACTGGGTGATTTTGAGAGCTGTCACTCTCTTTCAGCTCCATGCAACTTGGGATTATATATATATATAATTCTCTGATGCTATTGGATAGAATATGATATGTACTTTTCAGTACATATAATCTTATAAAATATTTCTGTTTTTCAGTACACAAAGGATCAAAATGACCAAGTACGGTATCACACAATCTCACATTATGCTACAAAGTAGGCCAAGAGAAAAAGATAGATTTAATAAACAAGCAATTTTTCTAAAAATAACAGAAAATTAAACAATAAAAGAGAAGAATAGAGTCCAAAGTTCAAGACCGGAGAAGAATAAAACTTTGCTCACATGCAACCCATTGAATAATGATGATTCATGTTGAAACTTTCCTCTTGCATATCCAGGTGCCTGAAAAAAAGTAGACATCATTTAATGCAGAAGAGGCAGCCTTGATCTAAGAGGCTCAAATGTGCAGTATTCCTAGGTTTTGCAGTGCTGGAGTACAACTGTTACAAAGCCTCCGACTTTCCAGATGTGGCTGAGTTATAACTCTCCAACTCTAAACCATATAACCAGTGATGAAGGATGCTGGACATCGGTGCTACCTGAAAGTCACCATTTCCTCCACCTGTGTTCTTCAAACTATGCAAATAGATGTTGGGAATCTGGTACTTGCATGCCCCCTCCATGCCAGTGCTTTGGAATTGGTGATACATCTTCAAAGACATGGTGATGAGGCCCTCCAAAATCTCATTGTATCAAAGATTTCTCCAGAGGCATGTCTCCTTATCACATTCTTTCAGCTGCTCTACAACCATCCCTTATTGCGTTTTGCTTCAGTCAGGCACCTGGCTATAGGCACTACTGTTTTTTTTAAAAGAGGGTTTGAAGGGTTTGTTGCTTGCAAGCCATTTCCTTTAGCCATTAAAGCCTATTTCCAGAGAATGAGGTGTCAGAGTTTTAATGCCTCATATATTCCAAAGAGAGATAGTAAAGTGTGCTACTTTGGCCTTTCTGGAGTCCTGTAATTTGATTCATTGGCCGTTCTCATGCTGACCTATTTATAGCCATAACAAGAAAAGGAAAGCACTTGGAAGGGCTTGATACCCATGTACAAAACATCTCCAAAGGGAAGTGTTTGATGGAATGGCTATCAAACCCATGACAAATGTGCTACCCCCCTAGCTCCTTGATAATACAGCCAAGAAGATGAAGGAGAGGAAGCCTTATTTCCCAACAACCAACTGTTGGGGCTAAATAAAATAAAGTGGGATATTAATGCAAAAGTACCAGAAGATTCTCTAAAAGGACAGAATCTTGCTTATGGGAACCACAGGGGGAATTTTCCCAGATTGTTTATACCCAGTATTATTTCCAGCATTCCAAGGTTTATCTTACACAATGGAGGTTTCATGCGTATTCCTCTTGTTTAGGAGTGGCTAACCCTTTACCCTACATTTATAGTTCATTGCAAGGAGGTCAAACCAATCAATCCCAAAGGAAAACAACCCCGAGGGTTCTTGGGAAGGACAGATACTGAAGCCGAAGCTCAAATACTTTGGCCACCAAATGAGAAGAGAGGAGTCCTGGGAAAAGACCCTGATCTTGAGAAAGATGGAAGGCAAAAGGAGAAGGGGACGGCAGAGGATGAGATGATTAAATAGTGTCATTGACGCGATGAACATGAATTTGGACAAACTATGGGAGATGGTGGAGGAGTGGTGCGGTGGCCTAGAGGTGAACTAATAATCAGGAGGCTGTGAGTTCGATCCTAGGTAGGGGCAGATATTTCACTCTCTGGACACAATGAGAATATATCTGCTGAACAAAACTCCACATTAGCAACAGGAAAGGCATCCGGTCATTAAACACTTTGCTAGCTCCATTCAGTTACTCACAATCCACCCTGCAAGGGATTATGGGTCATTAAAAAATGATGATGATTATTATGATGATGATTATGATGGGAGATGATGGAGGACAGGGGGAGCTGGCGTGCTGTGGTCCATGGAGTCACAAAGAGTTGGACACGCCTTAGCAAGTGAATAACAACGAAAACCATTTACTGAAGACACATCCTCACAAGGACCCTCCATCTTGGTGCCAGGCTGAATGAAGACTGAGGGGCCCAGCTTTTGTTTTAAGAGAGAGAGAAAGAGTTATACTTCATTTATTACAGTCGCTGGCACTGTATTAATCATTGTTCCTGGAGAAGAACGTAAAAGCAGCAGCAGACTTATTAATGAAGGATTTCGTTCAAACATCTTTCTATTTATCTTGGAAAGGATGGTATGTGCCCACTCGGAAATCTAATATAATCAGATAATTGATGCATTTATTTTTTTTTTACATTCTAGACGTTTCTGAGAGCTTCCAACGGGCAAATGCCTGGCGCTTTTTCATCAGACAAAGTGGGAAAAGTCATTGTGGTGTCTTTTCTTTAAATGTTTTTGGGATGACCTTTGACTTCTCAGAATCATTACCCAGGACTTCATGCTTCCCCCCTGCCTTCATTCTGGGGTGTCTATGTGTCGAAATGGCTTCAAGCCTATAATTTCCCAGACAATGACCTTCACTGTGAAGATTCAAAGAAATGAAATCCGAGCACAATTTGAACTTTCCTTTGTAAAGATTGCAACCTAATTAAGATTATCCACCCATCCCCCAGATAAAATAAACGCCCGTTTTAAAGTTAACTGGTTTTTCTATCGTCCATTCCAAATGTATTTCTAACAAGGTTATCATTGGGTTTTGGACTTCATTACATGCCTACTTGGGGAAAAATAAAGCAGAAATAATTACAGAATGATTTGATAATGATAGTGACACACTTGCCTTTGTGTATTGAACTAAACCATGTTTCATTTTAATCATGGTCAGACTCCTAGTCAAGCAAACTAATCAGCAGCAATCTAAGAAACCACTCCTATCTCTGGCTGGTACTAAATTGCAACTTTTAATACAAAGAAAAGTGGAAATCAATACATAAATGATTGAGTTGTCATTTAACTTCTTAATGGCTGTGAGCAATACGAACAACATCCTAATTATGGTCTACTAAACAAACACAAGCTCCCAGGTTCTCTATTACCATCAAAGGTAGATGGAGAACCGAGAGTCTGAATAATTAAGTCAAGCAAAATTTATTCGTGTTACAGCGTGAGATTCTCCAACTGGGCATAGTTTTCTTCTTTGCTTATTGTGGTTGTTTGTTTGGTTGTTTTAAAAAAGGCATGTTTGCATCCTTGTTACAATGGACTTTGCCAGGGAGAGCTATCTTCATGGGATGCTAAAGAAGAAACTAGAGAGGAATGCAAGGACGGGGGGAAAAAAGCACTCATGCTGTCCATTCTTTTTTCTTTTTTTTTCTGGTAGGATAAGGGAAAAAATGGTGTGACAAATGTTTTTCACAAAATAGCTGAGAAAATAAAGCTGTCCTGTACCTTTAGACATTGGAAATGGGGCTGCACCCCCTTTGGAGATGAAGCTTGCCAAGTTGTGTTGAATAAACCATTGAGGCTAATCAAGAATCAAAGAGGGGCTCAACCTATTGTCCAAAGCCCCTGAAGGCAGGACAAGAAGCAATGGGTGGAAACTAATCCAGGAGAGACGCAACCTAGAACTAAGGAGAGATTTCTTGACAGTGAGAACAATTCATCGGTGGAATGGCTTGCCTGCGGAAGTTGTGGATGCTCCATCACTGGAGGTTTTTAAGAAGACATTGGACAGCCACTTGTCTGAAATGGTGTAGGGTTACCTGCCTGAGCAAGGAGTTGGACTATAAGACCTCCAAGGTCCCTTCCAATTATTCTATTCTATTCTATTCTATTCTATTCTATTCTATTCTATTCTATTCTATTCTATTCTATTCTATTCTATTCTATTCTATTCTATTCTATTCTATTCTATTCTATCCAATTCGATTCTATCCAATTCGATTTGATTCGATTCTTCATCCAATATCCTATCCTATCCTATCCTATTCTATTCTATTCTATTCTATTCTATTCTATTCTGTTCTGTTCTGTTCTGTTCTGTTCTGTTCTATTCTATTCTATTCTATTCTATTCTATTCTATTCTATTCTATTCTATTCTATTCTATTCCTAGATCTTGAGAACAGGCAATATAGAATCCTGAAGTAGGTAAGAAAAAAAATGGCTCTCATGAGTTCAAAAAGCAATATTCCAATGTGGGGCACATATTCTGCAAGTGGGGCCACCTCAATTTCAATGATAGCACACAGCACATTCTTTCCAGTTCCTTCACTTGGGTTAAGAAATTAGACTCAACTTCCTCTAGCAAAGAAAAGTTCTTGGGGTAGACTTTAAAATGAGAGCCACGGAGAGCTCAAAACCGAGGCACACCATTTCTTAATTGCAATTTGGCTTCATAGCAGGACTCCTGCAGAGTAGGGATGGGAAGAGTGGTTCATATGTCCTATTTTTCAAAGGACAGACCTCTATTTCTGGCACTGCCAGTGACTAATTCTTAATAGGAAGGTAACCTCAGGATGGAGGACTATGCAGTCCAACTCCAATTTAAAGATATGATACTTTAGAAAGAAAAGGAATCTGTAGTTAACATTTGGTTGGTTTCAGAGCTGCCACCAGGATCACCTTCTCACTGTCAACTCACTATGAGAACACACACACTGTATTCCCAGTTCAAATTGCATTCATTATTCCTGGGTTGCCTGCAGACTGCTGGTGACTTTGTTTTATCTCAGAGTAGGATGGTGTATGAGAAACTGACATGCTGTTTTGGCTTCTCACCCCATGCAATTTTGATGATGGGATACAAGGGGCTAGTGGCAGTCCTTCAATGATCTGCCAAGCCTTTGAAAACCCGATCAAACCCAGCTCCCATACCCAAAGGTGTGTTCTTGGACAGTTACTCCCCTTTTACCAATCAGCCAAATATTTAAGCCAAATCGCACTTCCCAAATTCAAAAGATCCCCCCTGATTGCTTGCTCTTTCAATAGTTGTCTGGAGGGAAATCCATGGGGTATCTTCTTCAACAAAGATTTTTCCCCATGGTGTACATTTCTGAAACATAAATACACTTCTTTACCTTCAGTAAAGATCCTTAGTTGCAGCTTTAAACTTCCCATCTAGTTCAATTTTTAAGGCTGCCTGGATCCATTTTAATTCCAGTCATTACTGCTGGATCGATGTGATTTTATTTCTGTTAACATGGCTAGGTTTTGTTTTGATATTTATAAAATATGCCACCTTTTGACCGCCTTAGCCTGATAATTATTATATTTTCCTGTGATTTTTATTTGTCTCTGATTTCCTTCTTTATTGTTTGAATTGGTCCATGACTGTAACAAAGCCGACCACTAATATTGCATATAACTTATCAGAAGCACCATGTATTACATAGTATACTATATTTTAATTATATGTAAGTGACTACCCAGTATAAAATGGGTAATAATTTATCTATCTTTCTAACCTTCTTGAATTAAATCACATTGGAAGACAGATCTGAGGGAAACTATTTTTAATATGATGCAGAGCATTGGAAAAGCTTTAATTCACTGATGATTCATATCAAGCTGCTCTCCTTCAAAAGGTTGGCTTGAAATAGCCTTCTCATTTAGATTATTTAAGGTACAGAGCACTTTCCACCAGATTTGGTGATCAACTGAGTCAAGTCAATCCACTTTGACATTTTCGTTTAAGATGACAAGGTGGAAAGACTCAACTTCCCAAGTCAAATCAAATCACTGCTCCAGATCAAGACGATGAGTCAGAATAACTTCACACAGATCTAAGTATTATTTTTTTTTGCCTCCGTGAAACATTGAATATTCACTACTCTGGCATGTGTCTAGAACTAAGCTGATTACATTCACAGCTGCATCAAACAATAATTTGGTTGCTGAGTAGACATGCCTCCTGGTTAGGGGCATTGCATTGCAATTGGCTTTGAGTCTATGGAGATTCGCAGTCATCCATGTTTGTCCCAATGGTGCTTTTTCAAAAGGCAACTGGACTTTGTTTTTCCTTGAAGACATTTCATTCCTCATCCAAGAAGCTTCTTCAGTTCTGGAGACAAAGAGTTGTGAGTCAGAAGAATTTATCAACACGCTGAAAAGGATAGTGACTCTAGAAAAAGTATAGAGAAGAGCAACCGGGATGATTAGAGGACTGGAGACTAAAACATATGAAGAAGGGTTACAGGAACTGGGCATGGCTGAAGGACCAGGGGAGACAGGATAGCAGTCTTCCAATATTTGAGGGGTTACCACAGAGAGGAAGGGGTCAAGCTATTTTCCAAAGCACCCAAAGGCCAGACAAGGAATAATGGATGGAAACTGAACAAGGAGAGATTTAACCTGAAAATAAGGAGAAACTTCCTGACAGTGAGATCAAACAACCAATGGAACAGAAGTTGCCTTCGGAAGTTGTGGGAGCATCATCACTTGAGACTTTCAAGAAGAGATTGGACTGCCATTTGTCAGAAATGGTGTAGGGTCTCCTGCTTGGGCAGGGGGTTGGGCTAGATGACCTACAAGGTCCCTTCCAACTCTGATTATCTATTATCTTCTATCTGTTAAGGTTTCAAGTTGCTTGAATATAAGTTTGAGTATTCCAGTGTACCAACTCCTTTGACATTACCAGATCAGATCTAGTCTCAATTAATTTCATGACAATTTCATTTCTTTATATATATATATATATATAATTGTCCATCCCATCTCCCCTTCAGGGCATAGTAATCTGCAATATCATCCTTCAAAAATCTGCATGGATAATTCTTTGTTGTGATTTGTTGTGTTATGGCCTGGTTTGAGGATCGTGTTTAAATTTCTCCTTGATTTCTTTTACTTAAAAATGAGCTGTGGTCGCACTGTGGTTAAAATGCAATATTGCAGGCTGGCTCTTCCCACTGCCTGTGGTTCGATCCTAACCAGCACAAGGTTGACTCAGCCTTCTATTTATTTTATTTTATTTATTTATTTGATTTGCCAATTGTTTACAAGATAATAAGTATAAGTGTATACATAGTTGTGAATACATGAAATGGGTACATATAAGAAAAATAAAAGAATAAGAGAAACAATAGGACAGGGACGGTAGGCACGTTGGTGTGCTTATGCACACCCCCTGAGGTCAGCAAAATGAGGACCCAGATTGTTGAGGGCAATGTGCTGACTCTGTAAACCGCTTGGAGAGGGCTGTAAAGCACTGTGAGGTGGTATGTAAGTCTAAGAGCTATTGCTATTAAAGGAAGCAGGGGATAGATGCATGGGTCAACTAAAAGTATTAGCCTAGCAAAGCATTGAGAGATGCAAGGAGAGTTGGAATTATTCTAGTGATACTAAAAGTTGAGCTATTGAAGTATGGTCCCATCTATCACACTGGACTTAAGTATATTTAGGTCTGAAACCAATCCACTGAATATTTGATTCCTTGTCACTGACAGTTTTATATAATTCACAGACTGCTTGTGATTTTACCAAATGAAATATTTGAAGTCTTTCCTACTTGGTTATCTTAGTTTTATTCATTTTCATTCATAAATGCACCTTCCCCCTGTGCATATGACTATATGTAAGCATTTGGTAAGAATTCAAAAAGGAAAAGAGAGATTAAGCATGATAAGGACTTCTTATGATAATTGGACACACTCTGCAATGTATTGCAATAGATGATTTAATCAAATGTTTTTGTGCAAATATTAGCATTTTGATGGAAATATTGAAGTTCATTTTTGGAACCCTGCATTACATATTACAGGGGTGTAAATCTGGAGTTAGGTCCTTTAATCTCTATTTATTTTCTGCGTTGATTTAGGGGGTATTAAAATTAAGTCTGTGTTTAATGGCTTTTTGGGATTTTCTCCCTTAAAAGAATGGCAATTTCTTTGTTCAATGACAAAAAGTGAAACTCAGATAAACACTTACTACTAAAAAGATTCTTGGAGTTGTAAATTGTAAGTGTTCTCTAAACCAATGAGATATTATGCAGTATATGTGAAGATGCTGCAATGTTTATGTCACTTCTTTCCTGATGAGGCAGCAGAGATTCTGTTGATGTGACGTGTTAGACTAAACAAGACAGACACAGAATTCAAAGGATAATTAGAACAATTGATACCAACCTGCCTTCTATTCAGGACTTGTGCACTGCACAAATCAAAAAGCCCACCCTGTATACATTTTGTGGTAAAATACATGAGAAAATCCCATTGGGTGGGAAATCAATTTAGGATTAGGGTTACGTCTCCATGAATTTGTAGAGCAAAATTGACTTCGTTAATGGATTAGAAGCACATTGATAGGCTTAGGCAGGGGTGGGATTCTACCAGTTCGCACCTATTCTCTAGAACCGGTTGTTAACATTCTAAGCAGTTCAGAGAACTGGTTGTTAGAAGAAATTACTGGCCTAATCCTGTAAGGAAAGCAGGAAGGAAACATTCTGGTGTTGCTTACAGAAACTGCCTCTCTGTTAATCCTTATTACATTCTTGGCAGGACTAGACTTCCTGTCTCTGGAACTTCTCTGGAGTTTTTTTTTTTTTCCCCCTTTGCTGGTACTTTGCTTGTGTGGAGTGACCATTCAAAGTTACAATGGCACTGAAAAAAGTGACATGACCATTTTTCACACTTACAACTGTTGCAGCATCCCCACAGTCATGAGAGGCCAGGCGAGGAGATACATACCTCGATGTGAGTGATATTGAGTTGGCCACGCTCAGCCAATAACATGACCACCAAGCCATGCCTACCAACTAAGCCACACCCACAGAACCGGTTGTTAAAAAATTGAATCCCACCCCTGGGATTAGGAGAGTGCCATCTTTTCTAGCCCACCCTATCTACCTTTCTTGGTAAAATACATGGGAAAATCCCATTGGATGGGAAACCCACATAGGGTTACGTCTCCATGAATTGGGCATGTCTTGTTTAATGAAAAGAAGAACTGGGGTGACAAAAGAGCAGTGTTCCAATATCTCAGGGGCTGCCACAAAGAAGAGGGAGTCAAGCTATTCTCCAAAGGGCTTGAATGCAGGACAAGAAGCAATGGATGGAAACTAGTCAAGGAGAGATCCAATCTAGAAGCAATTTCCTGACAGTGAGAACAATTAACCAGTGGAACAACTTGCCTCCAGAAGTCGTAAATGCTCCAACACTGGATGTTTTTTAAAAAAGATTGGATATCCATTTATCTGAAATGCTATAGGGCAGTGATGGCTAACCTTTTCATCATTGTGTGCCGAAAGTGCACACATACGCATGCACCCATAATGCAATGCATGCACGCACTCCCTTACCCCTGTGCATATGGATGTGAACCCCTCTCTCCCTCTGCCCCTCACGCATGTGTGCGTGACCCCCCATCTCCCCCTGCCCCTGCACATGTGTTTGCATCTCCTGCATGCGCCTCGCCACCTGCGTATGCCTGGCAGATACCCGACAATCAGCTAGCTTTAGTTTACTTTATTGTCATTGCACCTCGTACAACGAAATCAAACACCGTCTTCAGTGCATGACCATGAAAATAAACACAAACACACATCCTTCACCCTTCACACATTGAACTGGAAACCCCCGACACCACACCAACACTGCACTATACAGCAGAATTCAATAGAGTTACTGCCCTGGGATAGAAGCTGTTTTTCAGCCTATTTGTCCTTGTTTTTATTATTATCCTGTACCGTCTGCCAGATGGTAATAGTTCAAAAAAAGGGTTCCCAGGATGAGATGGATCTTTGAGAATGTTTTGAACTTTCTTAAGGCAGCAGGAGCTATAAAGCTCTTCCAAAGAGGGGAGAGGGCAACCCATGATCTTCTGGGCAATGATGCTAACCCTCTGGAGTGCTGTCCTATCTGCCCCTGTGCAATTGGCAAACCATACACAGGTGCAGTATGTTAAAATGCTCTCTATGGTGCAGCGGTAGAAAGTCACCAGCAGTTTCTCATTCAGTTGTTGTTTCCTGAGAAGTCTCAGGTCATATAATCTCTGCTGGGCCCTTTTGACCAGGGCTGCAATGTGAGCCCCCCAGGTCAGGTCCTCTTTTAGGGTAACACCCAGAAACTTAAAACTGGCCACTTGCTCCACTTGGTCTCCATGGATAAGCAAGGGCTGGGTGTATGATCTGTTCCTTCTATAATCCGCTATAAGCTCCTTGGTCTTATTGGTGTTGAGGACCAAGTTGTTGTCTCCACACCACGAAAGCAACTGGCAGGAGGTCTGCGTGTATGCGCAGTGGAACTGCACAGGGGCAATGGCTTGTGTGTCGGCAGAGATGGCTCTGCATGCCACTTCTGGCACATGTGCCATAGGTTCGCCATTATGGGTATAGGTTTTTTTTTGCCTGAGCAGGGGGTTGAACTAGATGACCTCCAAGTTCCCTTCCAACCCTGTTATTCTATTCTAGTCTAAGCCAAAGCCAAACAAAAGACCTGAAAGCTAAGGCAACATGTCCTATCCCTACCCCTGACTGTAGAACTGTTCACACATAGCAGCAGAACCCTTTGGACCATAATCCTGTGCTGTGATGAAACTACAGAGCACCACCATCCTGAGCCTGAGAACTGGCACCTGTGATTCGCAATACTTTTGGAGTGGAGCAATATTTATGTCGCCTTCATTCTTAATGCTGTGCTCTTGCTAAGCACAAAAGAAAATCTATTTTGGCAGGTGCCTAAATAGGGATAAACGCACAATGAGGCTCTTTGTCCCTTTACAGCAGAAAACGTTAATTCCCTTTTGTGCCAGTCATTCACTCCTGCCCAAACACGGCTTGAAAATTCCTCCCTGTTTTGTTTGAGTTTCCATTAAGCAGTGCTACGTTTCTCTTCTTACTCCCGGTGAAATGGCACGTTATTTGCGGTGCGTTTGTCCCGCTGGGCCTGCAAATGAGAGTTACGGCATTGTTTTATGATTATTTCAAGTATTTCAAAGGCCCTTCAGTGGATTAGAGTACAAAAAATAATCTTTGATTTCAGCTGTGTAAGGCCAATGGGTGGACCCAAGCATGTTGGAATGGAATGGAAGGGATTAAAGGTAAACGAGCATCAAGAGCGCAGGAGATTTTGGGTGAGGTAAAACTGTGATTGGGGAGTGAAGAACTCTCGGCCTGCTGTTTCTGGATGTTTTGTGGTGAAGTCAGTAGTGGATGGGTGTAGTTCAAATGGAGTGAAATCCCTCTCGCCGGTTTCCCATGTGCTATGTTAACAATGCCTCGGTGTTTGATGGAACTCACTGCTTGGTTGCATGAATTACAAACCAATGTTGACAGAAAGAAAAGCCAAATTAGACACTCAGATTCCTCAGTAAACAAAATTCTCTGCAAAACAGAGTTATTGGGGAAGGAATTGTCTCTGAATGGTTACAGCTGAATCAATATTTCTGAAAATATCGGAATGAAAGAATATTCTTCCTTACTTCTTTTCTTCTTCCTTCTTCTCCCCTCCCTTCCTCCTTTCCTTCCTCCCTCCACTTCCCTCCCTCCCTCCCTCCCTCCCTCCTTCCTTCCTTCCCCTCTTCCCCTCCCTTCCTCCCGTCCCCTCCTCCACTCCCTCCCTTCTTCCTTCCTTCCTTCCTTCCTTTCTTCCCTGTATCTTCTTTCCTTTCTTCTTCCCTTCCCTTCTCTTCCCTTCCCTTCTTCTCCCCTCCCTCCTTCCTTCCTTCCTTCCTTCCTTCCCTGTATCTTCCTTCTTTTCTCCCTCCCTTCCTTTCTCCCTCCCTTCTCCCCCCCCCCACTTTTTATCAAAAAAAGTCGTTAGGGTTTATATAAATTGCATGAAATGAATTGCAGTAGGTTAAGCATGGACAGAGAAAGCAAGAGGAGGAAACTAAAAGAAGACAATAACAACCACAACCACAATATAGATAATTCTCAAGTTATGAGGGCAGTTGGGACCAGAATTTCCATTGCTATGCTGGTTGTGAAGCATAACATTATGACACTGCATTATTTAGTGACAGCAATCCTGCCTATCCCAACTTCCTGCCAGCTTCTTCACTGACTTGGCTTATGGGAAGCTGAACATCAGAAGGGACAATCACATGACTATAGCTTGCTGTGACATAGTAATTGTGAGCTGGGCATCAAGAGTTCAGATTACAAACACGTGAATCTGAGAATGCTGCATTAGCTGGAATGCCAAGGACTGGTTGCACATTCCACTTATTCAGGGCTGTCGTAACTTTGTGTTTGAATAAGAGGTCATAATCTGAGAACCAATATTAGTCTTAATAAAAAGTATGTCAAACTTCACAAAGCCAGATAAGAATGGCGAACTTGTTTGAGAAACCTAGAACACAACATATGGGTCTAAAAAGGAGTATGCAGTGGTTGTGAGCCATCCAGAGTGGCATTCGTCCAGATGAGTGGCCATGTAAGTATTTAAAATAAATAATACATCTTGGGAGATCTCACTTCCATTACCTTCAAAAGAATGACATAAAGCTCCCCCTTAAATCAATGCCCTTCTCTGTGAGGCTGATGGTGTATTATAAAATATATATATATTGAAGTAACATCAGGCATGCTAATAAAGACCTTGTTGGGTTTTATATATATATATATATTAGCCTTTTCATTTTGTACATCCAACTCTATTCTGCTTCACCTTGCTAATGGCTTTTTCAAAGTCCAGCATGAATAAGGGGTTGATTGAGAGTTTGTAATAAACCGAATCAGCGATCATTCATTTCTTCCAGAAAGGGGAGAATTTATCTGTGAGCTGGGCTAAGAATTCTCCGTCAATTGCTAGTTTCATTCAATATTTACACCTGGAAAAAGTCTCATTCGGGCTTCTGTTGTAGCACAATGAAACTTGAACTGGAGAAAGGTTTTCTGCCAGGGATGGTGGGACATCCAGCATAGATTTCAGCAAGCTGGAGTGGATGGTTTCTTGTACAGATGTGTTCTTGTAGGCGCCAATCTGGCCATCATTCAAGAGGAGGCTAATCACCTTGGCTTTTGAATAGCTTAACCGCTGCTTGGCAGGATACAATTATTACCCTTGGGCCTGGAAAAATGATTATAGCATTAGTAGCCCTTTGCACCTGTTCTGAACGGTCATCAATTTGATATTTCTAGACAGGAAAAGCTTGGAAGTGAAGGCCTCGATATTTAAAAGGCTTAACTTGCACAATTTGGTTAGCGCTGTTTTTCCTGTAAGAGTTTTCAGAGGGAGACTTGATGGATATAGCTACCTTGTCTGGGAAAGAATAATTTCCTGTTTTTCATATTCATTTGATTAGCATGCGGATGATTTCCCGAAAGTCAAAAGTTTTTAAAACCACCGAATTAAATCCTAACAAGTTCAAGGTAGTTGTGTTGAATGGTAACACTAGTCTTGAAGAAAGTAAGTTCCCATCCATTCTGGAATGAGATCAATGCCCCTTGAAAAAGACACCCAAGTCATTCATCAGACGTTCTTGGCAAATGCATTAACTATTGTTGTGAAAAACTGTCCCTTGTTATTAATATCCTTTGTCTTCTGAGACAAGATATCTCTGTTTCCTGCCTTGTAAGCCAAGTCCAAGGTACTGGAGGCAGCAAACATACAGCATGCCCAAAGGGTCCATTTAACTAGCTGGCTTTCTTCCATATATGACTTGAACAACTGCCTTAAATTTCTCTCTGTGTGTCTCTGTCTCTTTCTCTCTGTCTCTGTCTCTGTGTCTCTGTCTCTCTCCACCTGCCCTATCTATCTATCTATCTATCTATCTATCTATCTATCTATCTATCTATCTATCTATCTATCATCTTTCTTTCTTTCTTTCTTTCTATCTATCTATCTATCTATCTATCTATCTATCTATCTATCTATCATCTTTCTTTCTTTCTTTCTTTCTATCTATCTATCTATCTGTCTATCTGTCTATCTGTCTATCCGTCTATCCGTCTATCCGTCTATCCATCTATCCATCTATCCATCCATCCCTCCATCTATCTTTCTTTCTTTCTTTCTTTCTTTCTTTCTTTCTTTCTTTCTTTCTTTCTTTCTTTCTTTCTTTCTTTCTTTCTTTCTTTCTTTCTTTCTTTCTTTCTTTCTTTCTATCTATCTATCTATCTATCTATCTATCTATCTATCTATCTATCTATCTATCTATCCATCCATCTATCTCTTTATCTATGTCTGTCTGTCTTTTTCTCCATTCATCCATTATGTCTCCATCCTCCTCCTCCTCCTCCTCCTCCTCCTCCTCATCATCATCATCATCATCCTCATCTCTCTCTCTCTCTCTCTCTCTCTCACACACACACACACACACACACACACACACAGAGAGAGAGAGAGAGAGAGAGAGAGCTAACAGGGTTGGGGCCATTCTAATATCCTAAGAGAGGGAGTTCCACAGAGCAGGGGCTACTGTAGAAAAAGCCCATCTTCTGATCCCCGCTCTTTGGTTGACGGGATCTGCAGCATGGCCATTCTGGTTGATCTAGTTGGACAGGTAGAGACACTTGGGCAAATGTAATGCCTTGGTCTGAAACAATCTGCAAGTTCCCTTCTAATTCTGTTATTCTGTTATTCTCAGGGCGTGTAAATCATGCCTTGGTGTTATGAACATTTCTCATTAAGTTCCTTGACAGCATTCTGCTTTGTGTTACCTGGCCTCCTTAGCAACAACCTTTCTTATAAATGCAAGAACCCATTTGTGAGGCTCAAATTCAACCACTCCCTTGAAATGTATTTTGGCCCAAGAAGTAGCGTTGGATGGCTGGGTCTAGCTGTTATATAATCTCTCGGAATTCTCCTGATGCAGCATCACTAGATAGTTGCTAGGCTGAGCAATGGACTGTAGCTTGCAGTGTTACTCATAGTTATTCTTCTCCTTACCTTTAGAACTGAAGATCAAGAGTGGAGGAGGAAACACCAGACTCCCTTTTATCTTCCAGTCAGTGACTCGGTCTGTCATTGTTTGATGTTTACTTTCCATTATTTTCAGTCAAAATAAGATTGAGCTCACATGGCCAAATATCTGGCATGTGCTGAATCCAGACATCATTCCATTAATTCAACTTTGTGAGCCCCACTTGCATGAACAACACAATTTCAGCATTTTATTTCTCTAATGAAGAAGACAGTTGTTGATTTCTGGTCGATGTTCTACCCAGAATCCTTCTCCTTGGGATCTTGAAAGATAGTGATCAATGTTGAGCTGCCAAACATCTTCAGGCAATTAGATTATTATATCCAAGAATATTAATATTCACTAGCATGAAAGCAGTGAATATTAATATTTATACTACTGTAAATAAGGATTTTGTATCAAAAAGAGCTCAGTTTCTAACCAAATAGCATCAGGCAATTAAGAAAACAGATTAAGAACTGATGGAAAATGATATAGCCTATATTATGACTGCACTAAAATCTGGTTTAAATGCCTATAAATACAAATTACTAGTGACATTAATTACTGAGGCAGAAATTAGAGGAAGCCATAATAGGTTGAATCAAGAACCCTCTGGAAAGAAAAGGGTGATCAAATTTCAGAAGACTTATGTAGGAGAAGGGCAAGCTGAGCTGGATGGAGCAGAGTTAAGTGCGTCATCAGCTTAGAGTCATGGTGTTTACACAAGTACTCTCAAGTCCAATACCTCTTGAATTCTGTTGACTCTTATCTGGTGCCAATTGAGCTTTTACTAACCATTTACTAATGTTCAGGTGACAGAGGTTCACCTCCTCTCTTGTTTAAAAATCTTATTACAGAAGTAACATCCACCAATTTCCTTTGCCCAGAATTCCTGTGTGTTGTAATATAGTGAGATTCGGATACATTATGAGAAAATTATGAAATGTTTACCCTGTCCAGTCATTTCTGACTCTAAGGCATGGTGCTTATATCTGTTTCTTAACCAAGGAAGCCAACATTGTCTGAAGATATTTTTGTGGTCATGGGGTCAGCAGGACTATATGCCAAAGGCACATGGAGCACTGTTACCTTCCTACCAAAGTGGTACCTATTTATCTAATCACATTTGCATGCTTTTGAATTGCTAAGTGGACAGGAGATGGGTGCCAATAACAGGAACTCACCTCTATCTCCATTTTTTCTTCCACGCTTGTTTTTTTCAGAATGCAGTGCACCTTAATTACCCATCCATAGGTTTGTTGAGACAACCGATTTGCCAAAGTTAATGTTGTCCTGTCTCTCTGTGTCTCTTTCTTTCTCTTTCTATTTCTCCATCTGTTTTTATATATATATATATATCTGTGTCTCTGTCTTTATCCTTCTTTCTCTGTCTCTGTATCTCCCCCCTCTCACTCGCTCACTCGCTCACTCTCTCACTCTCTCTTTATGTATCTCTCTCTATGTGTGTGTCTCTCTGTCTCTGTTGCCTCTGTCTCTCTCTCTCTCTTTCTCTCCCTCTATCTATCTGTCTTTCTCTTTCTGTCTCCTCTCTCTGCCTGTTTCTCTCTCACACTCTTTCAGTCTCTCTCTCTCTCTCTCTCTCTCTCCCCCTCCCTCTGTCACTTTCTGCCTTTCTCCCCCTTTCACATTCCTGGTAATGAAACAAAGAAGGCTGCCAGTGTGCTTATCTGTAATGGAATTGAATATCTAGCCTTTATTAGAACAGATACAGAAATAGACTTTGATTCAGCTGCTTGCACACAAACAAATGAGATCAATTTTCATCCTGCTCACAGAGACAATATGACTTTTGGCAAACTGGGAAGAATGATGACAATGCTATTTTGAAGGAAAGTGGAGTTAAATATCTGGGGCTGACAAATAAGAGTTATTTTGCCCTCAACCAGGCCTAGAGGAAGAATAAGGAATATTATATGTGTTTGCTGCCTTGAGTTACTTGTAAAATAATCAAGGTGGGATAAAACTCAAATAATGTCTGCATGCTTTAAAAAAGAAAGAAAGATTGATTATCATGGAGAAAGCCTACTTACATGGAGAACAATCTACTGATGTGGTTAGTAAGGGTTGACACTAACTTTATAGCACATACAGGTAGTCCTTGATTCACAACTGTTTGTTTAGAAACTATTCAAAGTTACAATCACACTGAAAAATGTGACACAACCATTTTTCAGTTTACAACCTTTGTAGTATCCCCACGATCATGTGGTCAAAATTCAGATGCTTGGCAGCTGATTCATATTTATGACCTTTGCTGTGTCCCAAGGTCATCTGACCCCCTTTTGTGACCTCCTCACAAGCAAAGCCAAATGGCTAGTCAAGTTCGTTTAACAATCCGGGTTATTAACTTATCAATTGCAATAATTCACTGAACAGCTGCGGCAAGAAAGTATGTAAAATGGGGCAAAACTCACTGAACAAATGTCTCACTTAGCAAAAGAGATTTTAAACTCAACAGTGGTCATAAGTTTACAGCAGTCCAATAAAAGAAAAGACATTGGCCTAAAAATAAAAATTGCAAGATTCTATCTCCATTCTAACGTCAGTGTGGAACATCTATGGAGATTCTCAGCCATCTAGGTCATGGTTGTCCCAAAGGTGCTTTTTTCAAGAGATGAGTAGACTTTCTGTTTTTTTTCTTTGAAGACATTTTGCTTCTCATCCAAGAAGCTTCTTCAGCTCTGATTGGATGATGGGGGAACGGAGAGCTGAAGAAGCTTCTTGGATGAGAAGCAAAACGACTTCATAGAAAAACTAGAAAGTCCAGTTGCCTCTTGAAAAAAGCACCTTTGGGACAGTGTGGAAGATAAGACAAAAGGAAGGAAGGAAGAAAAGATGAGAGATATATGAGAAGACAGCAACAGGGTCTTCTTTAAGGGCAGATCTTTGTTTCTATTTTATTTTTTGATCTCTTCCCTCAACTCTAAGGATCATTAGGTAAAGGTAAAGATTCCCCTCGCACATACGTGCTAGTCATTTCCTATGCTAGAGGGCGGTGGTCATCTCCAATACAAAGCCGAAGAGCCAGCACTGTCCGAAGATGTCTCCGTGATCATGTGACTGGCGTGGCTAAATGCTGAAGACGCATGAAACGCTGTTATCTTCCTCCCAAAGTTGATCCCTATTTTTCTAGTTGCATTTTTACATGCTTTTGAACTGCTAGGTTGGCAGAAACAGGGACAAGTAACAGGAGCTCGCTCTGTTACGCAGCACCCGGGATTCGAACTGCCGAACTGCCAACCTTTCCGATTGACAAGCTCAGCATCTTAGCCACTGAGCCACTCCGTCCCTTGTATGGATCATTGTAAGTTCCTAATCACAATAGATCGATGTACAGTAAATGGACTCAGAGATTTCCTCCTTTGGAGAGGAAAATCAAGGGTTAATGAATATTAGAAGAACGGCTCCATTCCTTCTCTGTTAAATATTGCTCAGGCCGACGTTCTCTTAATAGGTTCACCAGCAGACTCTGCTCCATCCAGGACTTCTCCCATCTCTCGCTGTCTAATGGCAAAAGTTCAAGAAGATTAAAGCTGAAGTGCTGTAAGTGATTTGATGGGAAGCGGGTCCCCTTCAAAATGCAAGATCAAAAATTCAGCAGATTTAAATTTCCCTTCATTAGGTTGGAAGGAGACTAGAGAAATCTCCATGCACTGGGGGAATGGAGAGAAGAAATAAAGTTGTAGTTTGGGTAGGCTTCAGGAAGGAGGGGGGCTGAAAGATGTGCTGCTGTGAATGCAGGGCCCAAATCTAATAGTAAAGCATCTGTTTTTCATGATTCTCCCAGGTTTATTCCAATAGCTTTACAGCCCTCTCTAAGCGGTTTACAGAGTCAGCCTATTGCCTCCAACAATCTGGGTGTAAGGCATCCTGAAAGTATCCCTGATATCAACCACTCTGAGACATATTCTCTCCAATTGATTTATTTAGGAACAGATCTGGTACGTCTAAGGCAATTTCCCAAAGTGAAAGTATTTTCGCATGTTACACAGAAACCACCTTCTCTCCTCCCTTCTCTCCTCCCACTTCTACACTTCATAAATCACGAGAACCAATTAACTGCAACTGGAATTTCTTAGTACGACATACAGAATAACCTTGCATTTTTCAACTCCTCTACCCTCCCCCCCCCCCAATTAAATGTAGCAGCTGAATTTCAAAGCTGACACTGGGTCCTCATTTTACCCACCTCGGAAGGATGGAAGGCTGAGTCAACCTTGAGCCTGGTGAGAATCGAACTGCTGGCAGTAGGCAGAATTAGCCTGCAATACTGCATTCTAACCACTGCACCACTACAGCAGAACTCTTATTCCTGGCTTATTCCTCTCCTCTACCAAGGAAAGGACCTGAGATCTACTTCATGCAGTAGATCAAGGGTGTCAAACTCGTGGCCCTGGGGCCAGGTGTGTCATGCATTGGCCACACCCCTGCCCAGTTTAGCAAAGGGGGAAAAGTCTCAATACATCACGTGATGCTGCGGTGATGACGTTAGTTTGACACCCCTGTAGTAGATGATGCTTTTGTTATTAGGATTTTTATTCCTTATGCAATTTGTTTCTGAGCTGGGATTTTTTTAAAAAAAACACCAGGCAATTGCATGATTTTTTTTTATTTTTCATCTAAGAGTAATGACAAGCTGTTAGGCCATAAGGATCTTCCTCCATCTAGCACAGGTTATATTCATTATTGTGAGGCCCCAAGAACCAACAACAATTGATTATCTGTTATCTGTTAACAACACATGGAACTACTTCTGAGAGGTTTATTTTATTGTTCTTCAATTATAGACAGAAATCTTGCCAAACCAAAGCAACTACTTGTATCATTAAAGATATACTCTGGGAATCGCTAGGGAAGAGCCATCTTAATTCTCTTTCTCCTGACCAAGCATTCCAAACTTTGCTACTTCTTTGTTCTCAAGAATACCGTCTCTCTCTCTCTCTCCTGGGAATCAAGACTGCATTCCACTACATTTACAATCCTCTCCTGTATGCACTCCCTTACTCAGTTCCCATCTTAGTATTATTCCATATATAGACCTTTCCTCCCTCCCTCCCTTCCTTTTCTTCCTTCCTCCCTTCCTTCCTTCCTCCCTCCCTCCCTTCCTTCCTTTCCTCCCTCCCTTCCCTTCCCTTCCTTTTCTTTCTTCCTTCCTTTCCTCCCTCCCTCCTCCCTCCCTCCCTTCCTTTTCTTCCTTCCTTTCCTTCCTTCCTCCCTCCCTCCCTCCCTCCCTTTCCTTCCTTCCTTCCTATCTTCCTTTCCTTCTTTTCTTCCCTCCCTCCCTCCCTTCCCTTCCTTCCTTCCTTCCTTCCTTCCTTCCTTCCTTCCTTCCTTCCTTCCTTCCTTCCTTCCTTCCTTCCTTCCTTCCTTCCCTCCCTCATTTTTGGGAATATTTATCTAAACAGCATCTCTTTTTGGAATGTACATTTTATGTCATTTCCCTGGGTAAGCTTCTCTCAAGACCTGTGAACAGTGGAGAGTAAAAAGGCCAACAGAATCTTAAAATAAAACATAGCTTCAAAGTCTTAATGAAAGTATAAATGCTCTAATAAAATACTTTAATGCTATGTTCTATATTAGGGGTCACCAACCTTTTGGACCTCAGGGACCACTAAATTCATAATTTTAAATCCCGCGGACCACTAATACACATTTTTTAAAAAGATAAATAGTATTTAGTGCAATATAAAAAAATGCAAATAATTTTTCTGTGGACCACTAAAATTCTCTCGCAGACCACCAGCGGACCACTGTTCTATATAATGTTCCAGATGGGAGAGTAAAATAATGGGAAATAGCCAAATTTGAAATAAAAGGCAGGTTGTGCAATCCTTCCTGACCAAGCCTGGCAAAATACTTGTTATGGCATTACAGGATGGGAAAGGGAAGGGGAAGGAAATTCTTGACCATTAAAGCAACTTTTTTTTTTTAAGGGTTTCCAGAACAAATGAATCTTGGTCAGCCTTACCCCATAAAGATGTTTAACAAAAGGATTGCTTCTTTTTCCATCCTTTTTTCCCTCGCTTTGCCACTAAAACCAGCCCTGCAATTTCACATCTTGTCAATTTTCCTTCTGTTTTTTTTCCTTCTGCCTATACAAGCACGTGTGTGTGTGTGTGTGTGTGTGTGTGTGTGTATGCGCACACACACACACACAAGTATTCAAGCATCACACTTGGCACGCTGTCACTGCTTCTCAGCTTTATGTGCCACAGTGATAACATTATTTCAACGTTAATCAAAAGACACCGTTCATATTCTAGCGGCTTTTTTTTCTAGTTAGGGCAGTCCCAGTAGAGTTTTATATTTCATTAGATTAGATACTGTGCTGTAACTCCCTGGGAGCACCCAGCTTGCTTTGAATACCATGTTGAGATTCTTCTGTAACCCAGAGTGAAATCTAAAAATGGATTGCCAAAAGGAGGGCGTACAGTTGAGTTTAATTCAGATGCATCCACAGAAGGATTTTTTTTTTAAAAAAAAAAAAATCAGATGATTGCTGCAATCATGTAATCTAACCTCCCTTTTTGTTACATGAATTTGTGATTTGATATGAAAGTCAAAATAAATTAAATCTGGAGTCTCCAATTGTTGAATTTGCCATTTGTCTTTGAATTGGTTAAAAAAAACCAACACCTTTTATTTATATATGGTTTGTGCAACCATCTGACAAATCTGTGAATTGGTTCCAAGTGTACTTAATTTTATTCCAGAACATTAATTTAGTACAACGTAGCCAACGGGCTCAACAATTCTGTTTAAAAAAACTCTATTGGAAGCCATCTCAATCAAATCTCTTTCGGATTTATTCTTCAAATTATTATTCTGAGATCCCTAGTTGCATGGGCTTATAAACTGGCAAGCAGCGTCAGATAAGTAGCACCTTGCCTTTTAATCTCTCATGGGTGGGGATTCCTTTTCTAAAATGCCTGCCTCTGACACATGGACAGCCTGTGCGCTAAAACTATTCTTCAGCCTTCGTCCAATTTATGTGCAATTAACTGATGACCAAAATTTATACTAGTGATCCACATAAATGTCCTTACTCAAATAATGCTGCTAGACTTTCTTTTAAAACCGATTGGTTTATTGAAGGACTTGCTAGTGAAATGTTGCATCTTGGAAAAATGAACTGATTGTAAATCAGGTCTATGGTTAAGTGTGTGGACCTGCTTTTTAAGCTTCCTGGTTTTTGTTTTTGGGGTTGTTGTTGTTTTTTTTGCTACATTTGTCTTCCATGCAACAAATTCACCACACCACAAATGGTGCTATCTTTGAGGGGATATTTCTATTACCACTCATCTAGTTCCTGACCACTTTCTTCTTCCCAAGGATAGGTCACCTTGAAGATTCTTACTGTTATACACATGTGCTTCCATCAGCAAGCATTTCTTCCTACATCTTTGAGATTTACAACTGAAATTGATAAGAAGATTGCCATATTAAACTTCCAAAGAGGGGGCTTTATTGTTTTAAGTCAATTGTGTTGGCTTGTAAACCACCCAATAAATTTAATTTCTATAAATACAAGTGTCACGGTAAATCATGGTCTAGTGCATTAGAAAGCATTTGCTATATTTTTAAAGGACAAAGATGATTAAAATCAAGTTAGCAGGATAAATCACAAGAGTGCCTAATGCACTATGCCAAACATTAAGTGAAACTATCTGCCCACGGAAGTGGTTTGAGAGAATGCTATCAATATTACTGAATTTTGCTTGGTAATTGCTAATGGTTACAAGAAACTCTGAAGTTTTGCAAAGGGGAGGTGGCTGGAAGCTCTTGCACATTTCTGGTTGTCAAAAATGATCATGTTTTGCCTGCTTATCATGCCTGCAAGATGTTTGCCTTCCACTCGGAAGGTTGAGAGTTCAATACTAGGTAGCAACTGATGTTTCTCTCCTAGGGCACAAAGAAAAAAATATATATCTGCTGTGAACTTCTTATGGATGTCAGGTGGGCGTGGCAGGGGAAGGATATTGTAAAATCTCCATTCCCTCCTCACTCCTGGGGGAAGGTTACCACCAGTTCTCCAAACTACTCAAAATTTCTACTACCGGTTCTCCAGAACTGGTCAGAACCTGTTGAATACCACTTCTGTGTTCCACCAGTTAATTGTCCTCACTGTGAGGACAATTCTCCTTAATTCCCAGTTGCTTCTCTCCTTGATTAGTTTCCATCCATTGTTTCTTGTCCTGCCTTTTGGTGCTTTGGAGAATAATTTGACCCCTTCTTCTCAAATACTGGAATACTGCTATCATGACACCCCTAATTCTTCTTTTCTTTAGACTAGCCAGATCCAAAATCTGCAGCCATTCTTCCTGTGGTTATGAATAGTTACACGCTTGAAGATACCCGTTCACACATCTTGCTAAACCAGGATTTCTTTTATCTTTGTTATCATAAGGATCTGATCTGCCTGTCCTTCAGGCATCAGAAATAGGAAGCATATCATACTAAGTTGAAAAACAAATCTCGTTATTTCCTAGCACTATGTCCAAGCCAAGCTATGCTGCAGTATTTTTGATTTGAGAAGTGATCTTCCTTCCCATCCTGAAAATATAAACTTTCATTTGAAACCCAGAGTGAATGAGCTGGTGATCTCCCCAGGTTATTTTTTTCACAGCTGAAGTTAGTACACTTATTTCAAGAGGAGGAAAAATCAATGCCTCCACTATTGCCAAATACATTCTTTCTTTTCCTATTTTATTCTTCATAAGCAACCTTGCCAGCACCTTTATAAAAACACCTGACCTAGTATTAAATATAATATTAGCAGATCAGTGTCATGAAGGCCAAAAGGAGGTCACGGAGAAAGAAAATGTGGCTTTTACATGGAGCTTCCTTGAACCTGTAACAGCTTTTCAAAAAGATTTGGCTGTCCAGGTCACACCAGAGTCAAGCTGTAGCCAGTGAATTACAGTTTCTCTCTCTCTCTCTTTCAATCAGAATATTACAATTTCAGTTTTTAATTTAATATTGGAGAAAGACAGAGAGAGAGAAACTGTAATTCTTTAATGCAGCATCTGGGGACAGAAGCATTAGCTCAATTATTAAATATAGAAAGGAAATGGAAGAATTATTAAGAGTCTTCCCATGTCCTTTAGTACCTTTAGAAACAAAAATATATATTTGGGGTTGGTTAAATGACTTTAGTAACCTCAAATTGCTTTCCAGTTCTGCAATTGTAAAGACTGCAATATTATTATACGTTAATTGTGCTTTTTGTCAGCCTAGGAGCTGGTAAGCTTCACTTACAATATCCTTGGATTAAGGATGTCATTTTTTCAGAGCAACCATTTACTTTACACTATGGGTATAACCCGATACTGCTGAACCCTGCTACTAACTGGTGAATTTAACCCACCATATTTTATTTTGCGATTGATTCTGAACTGCAATCAGTTGAAACTTTTGGCTCAGATATCCACTTGCCTGATTTGTGAGGGTGAAGCTCTTAGTTGTCTAGTAACTGCTATTCCTTTTATCAACATCTGATCAATTCTCCCGCTTACATACAATTTGATGTAGTGGTCGAATTCAAATTTTTTACTACCAGTTCTGTGGGCATGGCTTGGTGGGTGTTGTGTGGTTTGGTGGGTGTGGCAGGGGAAGGATATTGAAAAATCCCCATTTCCTCCCCACCCCACTAACCTGTTTCCAGCTCCGTTCTCCTGGGCAGGGCAACCAAAGAAGACCCAGCCGATCAGCTGGGACTCAATGGGAGGCAGAGAATAGATGGGGTTGGGGCCAGTCAGAGGTGGCATTTGCCGGTTCTCCGAACTACTCAAAATTTCCGCTACCGGTTCTCTAGAACTGGTCAGAACCTGATGAATACCACCTCTGATTTGATGCCATTTTACTTGGTCTTGGCCTACAGGTTTGGCAAATCTTAAGATTAGCATTTGGAAGGAGAACTATTTGAGAAGTGCAAGGCTTTTGGTTAAACTAGGAAAAAAATCAAAAATCCCAGAGGAAAGTAGTGGAAGAGAACTTCAGCATTATTACCAGAAATATGAGGAGCATAGTAGTTCATATGCTCAGGACGCTGGGCTGACAATGGGCAGACTCATGTTTAAGACTCAGTTGCTGCCACAGGATGGGTTGAGTTCCTATCGCTCGCTCCAGATCTTGCTAATGCAGCAGTTTGAAGGTGGGTAACTGTGAGTAAATAGATGGGTACAACTTCAGTAGATAGTTTAACAGGGACATAAAGGGAACCTCCAACTGGGCATCCCCTAGGCAACATTGATGTTATCAGCTAATCCTTTCAACCCAGAAGTGCTTTGTGCTCTTGACTTGACTGCAGTAGTAGTAGTAATATCAGAAACGTTGCATGGCCATGTAGATTACCAGGCATTGAACTCAGTCCGAAAATGAACTTTATCTTATTAGTTTGGCCATAATAAAGCTATTGCTCACTTATAGAACATTGATTTTTTTAATGTATATCAACATGCTTTCTTAAGTTCTTGATTTTATTGTTTTTATTACACTATTTTTGTCTCTTCTTTACCCAATGGACATCATTCTATTGGTACTGTCTGCCAATAATTGCTCCTCTGAGTTCTCATAGGCTCACACTCATGTCATGGTGTTGTGGTTCGCTGGCAGCAGGTGCAGATGGCTGAAGTTTCTGACAGCGAGGACTCAGATGACGGGCCTGCATGTGATGTAGGGATGGGACCAGGACTATTGGTGAGTGGGGTGCTGCCTTCGTAGGCTGTGGAGTCTGGCAGCAGTGACAAAGAGGACCCCAGGGAGCCCGTGCTAAGTGCATGTGTGTGCAGGGCTGCTCGAAGGAAAGAGCAGCTGAAGCAGCATGGGCAAATCAGGAGTAAGGCTGGAAGGTCCCATTAGGGATAAAAGCCAGCCTTCGGGGTTGGCTTCTTTGCAGGAAGCAAAGAAGTTCTTTCTACTCAGAGTCCTCGTTGAAGCCCTGCTTACTCCAGTTTGTTTTTTGAAACTTCTGGCTTTGGATATTTATCTGCAATCTTTTGTTCTTGGCATCCTTTGGCAACCTTGAAAGGGCCTGCTCTTATCTGGGACAGTTTTGAATGACTCTTGGCTGTGAATGAACAGAAGTCACAGTGCCACATTAAAAAGGTTTGCTTTTATACATACTTTGTGTTTGTTTGATTTGAACAAGGCTTGAGTCAGAACACATAGTAACTTGTCATCTTTCTTTCTGTTGGCCTATTCTTCTATTGCCTTTTCAAGCATTTTCTTTCACTCTTGCTCTCTCATTATATGCCCAAAATTTGCAAGCTTTGACTTCTTCATTACAGGTAGTTCTTATTTAGCAAACGTAATCATGACCAGCAACTTGATCATTAAGTGAAATGGTCACCAAGTAAAATCAGCATTGTGCTTATGATCTCAATTCATCTTTCCTTTGCTTGACAGACCTGCAAAGGTTGCAAAAGTGAGGATTGCTGGGTTGCTAGGTAAGGCAGTCATTAAACAAGAACTACAAGTAGGGCTTCCAATGAACTCCCTGCTTTTTTTTTTTTTAAGTCTTCTTTATCAACTTTAAAATATTAATGTCTTTTCATTTGGTCCAGGTGTTGAGCATGAATAGAATTATGTAAATCAACTGTCCCACCTTAATTTGTACTGTTAGGAAATTTCCCCTGGGAAATATTAGAAAGATTTTTGCACAGTAATACCGGCAAAGTTATCCCTGCTTATTTGATTTCATGCCATAAAGTTTATCTGGGGTTTTTAAAGTCTTAATAGGTGAAGGGAGCTACTTGTAGTTACCATTGCAAGCTTTCAAAGCTGACAGAATAGAGATGAGATGGAGAAAGCTCTCTGTTAGTAAAAAAAAAACAACAACTGGGAAATGTCATTTTACATCTCTCCTGAAAGACTCATTCAAGAGGTCTTTATTTTCCTTTGCTAACCCAAGGAGGCAGGTTTATAATTTGCCTCTTGCCACACAATTACTTCCATGATGAGGTCCTGAATAGAATTCAGGTGCTGCCTTCACATTGAGCTCCTGCCTACAACCACCGGATGAATGCAAGCAAAGAGAGAGGTGAAGCGTATATGGATTTGGCTTGATATTGACAAGCCAATCAATAAATATTCATGGGGGCTGTTACAGCAAACTTGGCACACGCTGTTTTTATTTCTTGGAAAAAGCAGAAAACGCTCTCTCCTCTCTCTTTTTCATAATACAAAATGCACTTCAGACATTCATCTCCAACAGTTCGGTTGCAAAGCCTCTACTCTTCCATGAATACATCTTTAAACCTTTTCTTTTAAAAAAAAAAAAATAGATGGGATAGGAAATATCAGAATCAATTGTCGTTGCCTTCTCGTCTTCTTCTTCTTCTTCTTTTGTGTGCTTTGATACAGGAACAAGTTAAGCCAGGCTGTGAGCATTTTGCCAAATGCACAAAAAATGGTTTGCAAAAGCCACAGAATTATCACCTTTGTTTTCGCTCATTATATCTCCTGCTATCCTCAAATGTCAAAACATTACCTAGTGAACTTCCAACATCGCCAGGTCTTTAAATAATAAATTGCTTCCATTTACTTTGGTTCTATAGAAAGCAAAATAGTAAGCTTGGCAACCATTTTATTTATTTTGCACCTGAAGGTAATTATGACGGGTTGGCGACTCAACCTCTGGGTGCTGAAACACAGCTATACTTCTAAAAGTTACTTCCCAGCATTACAAATGATTCCATTTTCCAACTTCAGATTTTGTTCTTCCCATCATCCCATTTCCTTCTGCCAACCTTTTGCCACATTCCCATGCAACCAATCTCCAAATTGGGGAGTTTCAGTATGTATAATTGCATCATTTCTCCCCCCATACACATAAAGAGCCAGTACCTGCTCAAAAATGGAAGAATATAACAAGATGTTTGTGTTTCATTGATCCAGTTAAGGTGGAGGTGAATCCTATTAACCTTAGGCAAGGTTCACCTCCAACTTAGCTGGACCAACAAAACACAAGCATCTTTGTTATATTCACCCATTTTTGAGTAGGTCTGGCTCTTTATGCATATGGAAAAAAAATATTACTATTTTCCAGGGAAGACAAAACATTTTGCACAACTCTGATGCTGGATATCCTATACCTATACTCCACCTTGTTTCCAACAGGTATTCTTCATGAGAAATATGGAATGTATCTTTCTGCTTTTCTTATTCAGAAATTCCTTGCAATTTTCTTATTGAAAGTGTTGGAAAAGGACACACAAGTTTTTGAGTTTCCAAGATGATTACAAATCCAAAGGGAAATGAGGTAGAGTAGCAAATCATACTATAGGAGTTGACCAGGATGTGCCCGGGGTGGGGTCAAGTGCATCGTCAATCTGGAGTTACTAGGCTTCCTTGAGAGACCTACCGTATATGCCGGCGTATAAGACGACCCCCCAACATTTCCACTCAAAATATAGTTTGTTATATACTCACCCCCTCTTCCGCACGCCTTCCACTTTTGCGGCGGCGCTTTGCAATGGCAGCAGCGGCTCCTGGTTTTGCCTTTCCCTTCCCGAGGCAACGTGGGACTGGAGCCGCGCGGAGCCGCGCCAGCGGTAACAACTCCTGACAGCCCCAGCCGGATACCTCAGCGGAGCCCGGGCAGTGCGAGCCTCGTTTCCTTGGGAGCTGGGAGAAGGCTGGCTGCTCCTTTCGGCTTCACGGGATTCGTTTCCACGGTCCGCAAAAAGTGCCTCAGCCGCGGGCAGCCGCAGTGCTTCCCAATTACTATTTGCCAGCGTATAAGACGACCCGGCATATAAGATGACCCCCGCAATTGGAGGCATGTTTTTCAGGGCAAAAAAGTCGTCTTATACGCCGGCAAATACGGTAAATGCAGAATGGCAGAAAGTTCTATGGCTAACACTAAAATTTTACTCACCCTATAAACAGGTCATAGCTTGAAGAACACTGACTAGTCCTACTGAACAATTTATTAATTGCATTCCAAGTTGGGAAAGTCTACTACTTTCTCCTTCTCCTTTTTCTCTCCCTTTCCCTCCCCTCCTCCGCTTCCATGTTGATTTCTGCCAATTACCTGGTTGACTCCCTGCAGCATTCTTAGCAAGATTTCAGAAGTGATTTTCCGTTGCTTGCTTCCTAGGGCCAAGATAGAGAGGGATTGGTCCAAGGTCACCCAGCCAACTTTGTGCCCAAGGCCAGACTAGTCTAAAGCCTTAACCACCAAACTGGTTCTCATTTCATTTGTAACCACCCCAAATCTCTTAGCCATTGCTCGCAATAAGAAATTCTATCTAAAAAGCAATTCAGCTTTTTAGGAGCTAGCCTTAATTAAAGGTATCCTCAAGACAGACAGTTATATTTTCAGAGTTTATAGGTTTCAAATGCCAAGAGCATTCTTAATCTAAAGAATAAGAAGCAGGAAAGTAGAAGAGACATAACTCATGGCAAAAATTAAAGCCCAACTGGATATGATGTGATTTATTTTTCTGTCTATCATCAGCACGGTGATGCATACTACAAGATGAGATGAGAAAATGCAAGAGCAACACATGTCAAAAAAAAAAAAAAAATGTGGGGAGCATCATCCTCATAAGAAAATGTTAAAGTACAATTTCTTAATAATTTCAACCTTGGTGGTGGGAAAAATGTTGTTGTTTAAGTTATCAGGTGTTTGTGAGAAGATATATAGCAATAGCAATTTATATACCACCCCATAGTGCTTTATAGCACTCTCTGGGCAGTTTAGAATGTCAGTCTATAGCCCCCAACAGTCTGGGTCCTCATTTTACTGACCTCTGAAGGATGGAAGGTTGAGTCAACCTTGAGATGGTGAGAATCGAACTCCCGTCAGTGGGCAGACTTAGCCTGCGGTGCTGTTTTTCTAACCACTGCGCCACCATGGCTCTTCCGATTGGGTTCAAATGCCCAGCCCCTTTCACAGCCACATATATGGATTATGAAAACAAGGGAGGCATTTTAGAGATCTTCAAAGCTGGAAACAATTAGAGAGGCGGCCTGAATGAACATTCAGCTTCAACAAAAATGTATTTTATTTGTACCTCCTGAACAAATGCTCATACTGCTCTTTTCAGCATTTTGCAGTGCAATTCCCAACTCAAACATACACAGTAACAACCACCACCACCAATGAAGCAAATGGCAGAGGGAAGTATATGGAAGATGCTTGTTATTAGGAAGCATGGGGAAAAGGAGGGGAGGGTTGATCGACAGTGTCTAATTGCCATCATGGTCTGTTGTGACTTTTTTTTTTTTTACTCCTCCTGCAGAAATTCATGGTAACAACTCTGCTATGGGGAGTATTTGAAATTGAATACATCAAAGTGGACAAATGTATCTATCCCTAGTGGGTTGGTTGAACTTTGTAGAAGAGATAAAGGTCCTTGTGGCTTTAAATTTTACAAATTTCAAGCTTAATCAGTTTCTTCCCGTGACAGCACATATCAAGAATATGAGTTACTAGACACAAAGGTCGCTTCCAAATAGGAGTTTAGCACCAGCTCAGAATTTGCTGTTGAGTTTGTCCAAGTCCAAAGCACCAGCTGTCTCTAGGATCTGAGTCAATTACTACTAGCTCAGTAAGTCACTGATTGATTGGTTGCTTATGTGCCATCTCATTGTTTTGACTCCTAGCAACCAACTTAGATCTTCCCCATGAGATTCTATCCTTAAGATGTCCTTTCAAGTCTCCCAGAGATGCACTCATCACCGCTGTAATTGAGACCATCCAAATTCAGGTTGTCCTTCTCTTCTTGCTGCTTCCACTTTTCCAGCATTGGAGCCTTTTCCAGAGAGCTGGAAAATATATTTGAAGTAGGATAATTTGAGCCTGGTTATTTGTGCCTTGACTGAGAACTCTGGGTTGATTTATTTCAAGGGTCTTCAAACATGGCAAGTTTAAGACTTGTGGACTTCAACTCCCAGAATTCCTGAGCTAATATGACTGGAGGAGGAATTCTGGGAGTTGAAGTCCACAAGTCTTAAACTTGCCAAGTTTGAAGACCCCTGATTTATTTGATAATCTATCCATTTGTTTTCTTGGCTGTCCATGATATTCATAGGAAACTTCTCAAACACCAAAGCTCAAAGGTAATCAATATTCTTTCTCTGTTGACTTGATTATAGCGATTCTGGAATCTCTATGAATCTGTTTTTTTTTTCATGCTTTAGCTTGGGCTACAGCAGGGCTGTCAAACTCATGGCCCACAGGCCAGGTGCATCACATGCTGGCCACGCCCACACCGGGTTTAGCAAAGGGGGAAAAAGTCTCACTATGCCACATGATACTGCCATGATGACGTGAGTTTGACACCCCTCATCTACAGAGTTTCTAGTCAATCCTTTCTCATATATGAACCCTTGCCTCATTTGATTTCTCAGAAATGGAGACAGACAGATGGACAGAACCAGAACACCAAGACAGTGATAAAGACAGGCTTCAAACTGCATTTGAGGGATTAAGGAGTAGACAGAGTGTGTCATGCCCCTGTCAGAGTCTGAATCCGAGGAGGGAGCCGGATAGCTGACAGGGAATGGGAGTGTGGCTCTGTTGGCTGTGGAGGAGGCTGGGGAAGGGCAAAGTCTGGCTGGGCAGAACAGGGGAGAGATAGAACAAGGGAGAGAGAGTTCAGAGGACGAACCAGGCCCACCCCCTCGTCATCCTAGGGCACACAGGGAGGAATGGAGAAGAGAGCAACATGGGTTGCATGGCTTACAGGGGAGGAAAGGGCCCAGATTCCCTTCATTAGCTGCAGCTGGGAACACAATTGATAAGACAGGCAGGCTGCTAGGAGCAAACGTGACTTTATCCTATGTTGTCATGGCTTATCTGTGTTCCTGGCATCTTCCCAACTGTGTGAGTTTTGCCGTGCCTTCAAGTCTGAAGTTCTTGCTCCTGCCCTGCCAAACTAATTACTTCAGCTCAGCTTGTTTGGACTTTAAGTTACAGTTTGTGTTGCTCATGTTTTGGACTTCATTTTCTGCAGTCAAAGGCTATTCCTGGGAGAGTTTTTCTCCAGCCAGAAGATAACCTGGACATTGGGAGCAAAGTTGGAGATAATAAAGGGACTCTTATTGCTTATCTGACTGTGTTGCCTTTGTGCCATGCCGCAGGTCATCACAGAGTAGTTGTATGGAATCACCAGGTAGAGACATCTAAACAGTTCTCATTGGAACCAAAGTAGGTGGACCAGTTGTTGTTGTTTAAAAGATGCTATTACACATGATTATTGGTAACTATGTACATCACATTGGGTTTTGTCAAGAGAATAATAGTAATTTGGTGTTGTTTTTCCACATCTATATCTCTATCTCTATCTCTATCTCTATCTCTATCTCTATCTCTATCTCTATCTCTATCTCTATCTCTATCTCTATCTCTATCTCTATATCTATATCTATATCTATATCTATATCTATATCTATATCTATATCTATCTATCTATCTATCTATCTATCTATCTATCTATCTATCTATCTATCTATCTATCTATCTGTCATCTTTATCAGTGCACCTTCTAATCTGAATCTAACTAAGGCTAATGCATCAAGGCTCAGTCAAGGTCAGTTCAGAGATGCCATCCTCTTCTTACTTGCTGTTCTTCAGCCAAGCTTGGTTCCTTTTCTGCATGTGCCTTTACCGTATTAAAACGTATGACAGCAGTTCATATATTATAAGCAACCCAGCAGGGAAAGAAATAGGAGCCTTTACCCTATAATGTATATTGTGATTTAAGAATTATTGAAGTGAATCATAATGTTGAAAGAGCTGCAGCCAGGAGGATATGAAATAGGGCACTGAAAGATTTAAACATTGTTAAAAATATAGAATTCTCTGATAATTTTTGATCATTCTGAACTCCACTTCAGAGGCCAAATCTCCTTTTACTGACACACTTTTATAGAAAAAAAAAAGGGAACACTCAGAATGCTTATATGCTCAGAGAGATGGCTGAGGTCCTTTTTTTCTGTCGGCTTACACCATTTTAAAACAAATCCATCATTGTGCATTATGCGAGCTACAAAGCAGCACAGCTGGGAGGTGGACACATCTGGAGGGCAATTGGCTGAGGAAGGAGACAAATTCCTTGTGTGTCCAATCACACTTGGCCAATAAAGAACAAAGAACAGGGTGTATTGTCATTCGTATCTCATATGAGAAAAGGAAACTTCAAGGAAAGGAAGACAAGGACTCATGAGAACAAAGTAATAGGATGTCAAAACAATTGTGGCAACATGATCCAAGGCCCACCCCTTCTGTGCATACATCAATGTCATATGTACAAAGCTTAAATTACACTGTTCGAGGAATGCTTAGTTTCTTTTGACTTCATCTCTGCAGATATTGGAGATGTCCTTAGCTTACCAAACAATTTTTGGGAAATAGACAACGATGAGGAATATGCAAGGAGGTATAGTTTATTTATGAATTTTATATGCCACCATCTCACCAATAATAAAGACTCTGGGCAGCTCACAGAATGTTAAAAAGATAAATATAATTTAGCAATGTCTACAGAGGTTCCAGGTTCCAGATCCCTGCAATTAAGACCCTTGTGATTTTTCCAGTAGTCCTTGACTTAAAACCATAAATTGAGCCCAACATTTCCGTTGCTGAGCAAGACCATCGCAAAGTGAGTCCTCCCCCCCACATTTTATAACCTTTCTTGCCACCGTTGTTAAGTGAATCACTGCAGTTTTTAATAGCCCAATTAAGTGAATCTGATTTCCTCATTGACTTTGCTTGTCAGAAGGTCACAAGAGGTGATCACGTAACCCTAGAGACACTGCAAAGGTCATAAATCTGAACCAGTTGCCAAGCATCCAAATTTTGACCATGTTGCAATGGTTGTTAAGTAAAAAAAACAAAAAAGCAATTGTAAGCCACTTTTTCAGTGCCATCGTAACTTCAACTGGTTGCTAAATGGATTGCTGTAAGTCAAGGACTACCTGTATTCTGAACTGGAAGAGTTAAAAATGAGGGGCTTGCAACAAAAGATATGCATTTTTAAGGAAAGCGTGTTTTTTTTAAAAAAAAAAAATGTCCAGCCTTTGAGTACCATTTTTTTGGTACTGTAAAAAAAAAAAATTCTTTTGCAGAAAACTGCAGAGCTGAGAGTATTGATTGGGGAAAGTTGTGTAGAAGGGAAGTGTAAATGGCCATTTCCTTGCTTGTGATTTATAGCATCTTATAGCTTCGCCCCAGCCACAGCTGGAACAGTGCAAAGGCTGTCTTCATTACTGATATATCAGCACAGCTATAGCTAAAAGTGGATATAAATCATGAAGGAGAGAATAGCCAATAACTGGGTAAATAAGATATAGTGCAACATGGGCCCTGACACAGAGCTAATTGATTAGGTAAAGCAAATATAAATTATGGAAAGAAACATTCAAAATCTTTACAATGGCTACGGAGGTAGGTGTGGATTCCACCCGGCTCGCAAGAAATCTGGTTTCCTAGGTGGATTTGCCTTGGATAAGGTCTTCTCATTTGCCTCTCCAGCCTCTCTGGATTCTTATGGAATCAATCAGTGATGGGATTCATTTTTTTTTAAACTACTGGTTCTGTGGGCGTGGCTTGGTGGGCGTAGCAGGGGAAGGATACTGTAAAATCTCCAGTCAGAGGTAGTATTTGCTGGTTCTCCGAACTACTCAAAATTTCCACTACCGGTTCTCCAGAATTGGTCAGAACCTGCTCATTACCACCTCTGGAATCAATCTGCCAGTAACCCCTCCCCACTCCAAATAGGTTTAATGAGCGTAAATAGGACTGTCAACCAAGCTACTCAGATCTGGACAACTACAAGATGACTGCAAATACTTCATTTTCTGTGTTTCTTGCCTGTCATTTAGCAATCCAAGTGTGGTCATTTAGTGGTATTCCAACTGTGGTCTTACAAACCCTTAGTAAGGCCACACTTGAAACACCGCATCCAATTTTGGTCACCACAATGTTAAAAAAAAAGTAATTGAGATTCTGGAAAGAGTGCAGAGCACAGCAGCAAAGAAGATTGGAGTTGTGAAGGCTAAAACATAAAGAACAGATGCAAGAATTGGGTATGTTCTTTTCTAACGAAAAAAAGGATTAAGGGAGACATGATAGCAGTGTTCCAATATTTGAGATGCTACCTGAAAGAAGACAGGATGTCAACCTATTCCCCAAAGGTCATGGAGGTAGAAGGACAAGAAGCAATGGAGGGAAACTAATCAAGGAGGGAACCAACCTAGAACTAAGGAGAAATTTCTTGACAGAACAGTTAGCCAGTAGAACAGCTTATTTAAGGCTACTCCATCACTGGGGGAGTTTAAGAAGAGATTGAATAACTTGTCTGAAATGGTTTAGGGTTTCCTGCTTGAATAGAGAGTTGGACTAGAAAACTTCCAAGGTCCCTTCCAACTCTGTTATTCTATATTCATCTGTTGCTGGTTGTTGTTGTTGTTTGCACCCAAAATCTGGTTGCCCTGCTTTAAAGAAAGCTGGTGTCCCAATTATTTTCTTAAAGTTTTTGAAGATGCAGATCTTTAAGAAAGCCTGATGATTTGGTTTAATTCCCTTAGATCAGAGGTGTCAAACTCATGTCATCCCAGTAGCATCATGTGACACATCAGGGCTTATTTCCCCTTTGCTAAACTGGGCGTGGCCAGAACATGACACATCTGGCCCACGAGCCAGGAGTTCGACAGATGATGATATACTTCATGGAAAAGACATACATTGGCTTTGTAATTTTTTTTGTATTTATTGACAGGCAACTGGAAGAGAAATAGAATCAAAAGTAAACACTTCAGTGAGAAAGTATATCTGGTACTTCACCTCAGAGTCCCCATGTAATATCTCTTTGTTCATTTATTTCATTGATCTGTTAGTTGTAGGTGCAAAACTCACTTAACAAACGTCTCACTTAACAAAAGAAATTTTGAGCTCAATTGTGGTCCTAATTCAGGGACTACCTGTATGAATAAACCTACCCAGGGATTCTCAATTATTTCCTGCCTATTAGCTGCCAGGGAGGAAGCAATTATGCACTATCAGTTAGCCATCTCTCAGACAAAGGGAACAATCCATCGATACTCCTAGTAATATATGATAAAACGCCTGCTTCATTATGAGCTGAAATTTCAGTTCACCAGTTCTTATCCACTGTTACACAATGGGATAAGTGTAGGCTATTTTGCTTGCCTCTATAAAGAACTGGAATCTGGATGTCCTTGTTGGTTACAAGATGGCAATATCCGAGGTTGAACAGCACGGTCCAAATATTGAAAATAACGGTAAGCATCAGTGCAATATTCATCACAGGCCATCATTCCTGGGCCTCTGGTTAGAATCGAAGACTCTTAGAACTCAAGACTTGCAAACTATTGATTACTTTAGTGCTCACTGTACATTTAAATAATAGACCCTGTACTAAAGCTATAGAGAAGAGAACTGTGGCACTTGATACTTCATCAATGCCAAGCGTATAGATTCTTTTCATTCTGCGTTCCGTGTATTTACTTTGTGCAATGTTACAGTAGACTAAGACCAAGATTTGATTTATAGCAGTCAATGGGCAAGGTATTTCATTGTTTATATTTAGCCGTGTACATAGATGAATAGCAGTGCCAATGATCCTGGCTAAATTGTCCGCTAATAGCTTTTCCATTAAGTATTACAGACTTTATTGTAATATGTGGAAGGGGTAGTAATGGCTTTCTTCCTGTCTACACCAGTTTCACGACCTTAACCATTCTAAGTGGATTTCAACTTCCAGAATTCCAACATGATACTCTCTACCTGAGTTGGATGTCAAAACTCTTCACTCCCAGCCAGCAGGCACCTGAATGAGGGTTTTTCGACTTTAGCCATTCTAAGAGGTGTGGACTTCAACTCCCAGAATTCCCCAGCCAGCTTGGCTAAAGTAGAAAAACACCTCACTCAGAAAGCTGACTGGCTGGAAGTGAAGAGTTTTGACATCCAACTCAGGTAGAGAGTATCTTGTTGGAATTTCAAATCCCACCATGCCCAGATGTTCATACAGGTGCTCTGTTTAGCAGAAGGAACTTTTCGGCAACAGAAAACAGCTTGGCTTGACTCAACTGCTATGCATCATCATTTGTCAGTTGAAAGTATATAAAAGAATAGACTAAGGGCCTTTCTATTTTGCTGGATTGTCAATTAAGCACAGAGGTTTCTCCATATTCATCCAGGTGTGGGCTCACCTGTGGCGAGCAGCTTCCTACCTGTTCCATGCCTGACAGCATCACTGTACAAATCAGAAATTGGGGATGTCCAGCATCAGTGGTCCTAGAGGCTGCTGTTAGAAGAGCCACATTGCTCTGGAAATAACTAATTCTTGACTTGGGAATAATTCAATACTTGGACCTTGGGAACATTCACAGCTCAGGTCTGTTTAAACATTGCAAACATAGTACCATGTTTAAGTTTTAGTGTAGTGCAGTTTAATTTCTATTCAATTGTTTGGTCACCTCACCACAAGATATACTATACTTGTAATCTCTTTCTTTACCAGTAAAAATATATATATTTCGTTTCTTCTTTCCCATTTTAATTTTTGTATGTTATTGGTCTCTTTCCTTTTTAAAGGAATTTTGAAAAATTATGTGTAAGAGTGTATGTATTTCGCAAGAAATGTGTAGAGTAGCTTAAGTGCTGAACAAGGGAGGAATCAGGAAAGGGAAAGGAAGGGAAGGGAAGGGAAGGGAAGGGAAGGAAAGGAAAGGAAAGGAAAGGAAAGGAAAGGAAAGGAAAGGAAAGGAAAGGAAAGGAAAGGAAAGGAAAGGAATATTCTAGCAAGGTAAGACTAAGACAAAGGTAGAAATTAAGCCAATATGACAACTTATCTAAGAAACAGATGCCCATTCTAATGAACTTCGAGCACAACATTTGAAACTCGCTTGGCATTCAGAGAATAGAACGTATAAAATCCGTATTTATGCTTAGCTCAAATCAATTGATTTAGGATTTCCATTTCCCCCCTCCCCCAGACAACCTAATTTATATTTTAATTCTCAAGAAGTAATTGATTACCACACAGTAAATCTGCTGTAATGAAAACACTATTAAATCACAGCCTTAATGGGAAAGGGGAAGATTTTCTTCCTATTGTGTGTGTCCATGCGTGCCTATGTGCCAGAGGAAGAGGGGTGGGTTTTACATTCCTAAGTATTTTTAAACCCATGCATCAAGGTCTAAATATTTTATGACCCACTATTAAGCCCTGTTTGGGATCCATGTCTCTCTAATAGCTAATCCACAGATTATAGCATATAAAGCAATTTGGCCAGAGTAATGATATTGGCGGTAGCTACATGAAAACCATTACAGTAAAGGTACTACAGGCAAATGTTAGATCAGACATAAAGGATGCTGCCCCCCTTACCCTGTTTTGACTTGTTGTAAAATAGTTTTTTATAAGGTGGTTTATTTTCTATAAGTTGGAAACTAACCTGGAGAGAAGCAACCTAGAACTAAGAAGAAATTTCCTAACGCAGAGAGAGAACAACCAATTAAATAGCTTGTCTTCAGAAGTTGTGGGTGCTTCATTACTAGAGGCTTTCAAAAAGAGACTGGGCAGCAAGTTGTCTGAAATGGGATAGGGTCTCCTGCCTGAGCAGGGGGGTGGACTGCAAGACCTCCAAGGTCCCTTCCAACTCTATTATTCCATGTTGTTTTATGTTGCGGCTCACTTTCAGAGACTCACAGCTAAACATCCATGATTGTTTTTATTTTATTTATTTTTCACATGTGTTTAAGCACAATTTGTGAACAACAATGAACTGCTTAAAAAAGAGTCACATTTTGGAAAGGTTAAAAGGTCCCATTTGGATTGGGGAATCAGTTATGTCCCTTTTCCTTCATGTTGAAATCAGAGTCTATGAACCCTTTCAGTCTGTTCCTGTGTTCCTTCTTTGTTTATTGATGATAAAACACTATTTTTAAAAAAAATCTTAGAGGGGGGGGGAAAAACCCACCAGAAACAATCAGCAAGATTCTTTCGATATAGTGTTTTATCAAAATTTGCATATATCTTCAGCAACCCTGTAGCTGGGCGTCATTTTACATTGTCTGCAGTGCTTTCCTTTAAAGATAGTTTTGGAATACAGAGAGGGGGAAATAGTGAGGAGTAAATTCTACAATTTCAAGAGACTCTTAGGTGGGAGCAGAGGGAACAAGGAATTCCAGATGTGAAAGTACAGCAATAACTCAACACGGTTGGGAAGATGCCAGGAGCACCGGTAACCAAAGTCAAAACAAGATAAACTCACATTTGCTCCCAGCAGCTCCCACTCAGCATGCATTTCTTTGAAACTCTCATTCCCAGGTGTGGCTAATGAAGGCAATCAGGGCCCTTTCCTCCCCCATAAGCCATGCAACCCACATTACTCTCTTCTCCATTCCTCCCTGCGTGCCCTAGGATGAAGAGGGGGTGGGTCTGGGTCTTTCTCTGAACTCCCTCTCCCTTGTTCTACCTCTTTCCTGCTCTGCCCAGCTGAACTTTGCCCTTCCCCAGTTTCCTTCACAGCCAATAGAGCCACACTCCCACTCACTGTCAGCTGTTTGTCTTCGTCCTTGGATTCAGTCTCCGACAGGGCCATGACAGGAATTATGTTGGGAATGGTAGCAGCTCTCTATTGCAGCATGGAGCTATTAATATCACATCATGATTTTCTTCTATTAAAAGAAGGTGTAATGAATATATTTTTCAGCCCAGAAATGTGGTGAAAAGGGGCCTACTCTGTGCAGCATTATTTTTTTTAAACTCTTTCAAAATTGTTATTTAAGGCTTAGCATTTATCCGCAATATTTTAGAGAGAGATCCTAAAATGTTCATTTGAAGTTTGTGTTCTTATTTGTCTTTAGAGCTCATTAAACTCATTGTTTTTTTCTGTGACATATATAGATGTACATACCAGCTCTATTATTGGCTATTTTACTGTGTCCGGCCTTATGGCAGTAATAAATGGATTTGATTTGAAATGAAGAAATGTTTATTTTCAATAAATATTTAAACAAGACGACATTTGTGCCCTGAAGCAAAGAACTTGTTTTTTGAGAACATGTAAACGTAAAAGGAAAATTAAGTATACGCAACATCTCTCATCCAAGATTAGATACAAGAAACTTTTCACTGCATTTAAATTATTGGAAGAAAGTTTGGGGTTTTAGACATTGTGGCCATAAGTGACAAGATCATCCCGTATAGGGGATGATTTTTTAAAAAAAACTTTCCTTGTTTTTTCCTATGGAATTTAGCCTGATTTAGGTCTTTTGTTGTAATTTCTATGTTTTTACAGCTTCAAAATTATAGGAAAGTGTGCTAAGATATGTCGGTCCTACAGATTAGGATTGGAAAACGAGACACTGCAACCTACTGAAGACTTACAGTTGCAATCTATTTTAAAGGTTAAATTTGCCATATATTTTACCAGTTGTAACCTTGAAATGTACCCCTCTGTTTTAAGTGGGTTTTTAAGTTGACTCGGGATCACATGCCAAGTGGTCTATGACAATTTGCTATGGCCAACTCACTGTAGCCAACTTGCCACCAGACAACTCACCATGGCCAACTCATTGTGGGATAACTTGCCGTAGGACAAGAGTTACACTAATATTGAAGACATAGTGGAATAAAATAATTAAAGAAAGGATGCCAAAGGAGGAACAGAATGAAATATGAATGACAAAAATTAAAATATTTTTAAAATTACTTTAAATAATTAAACTGAATTATTGAATTGTCCCACAGCGGGTTGTCCTGCAGTGAGTTGGCCATGGTGAGTTGACCGTGGCAAGTTGGCCATGGCAAATTGGCCACAGCAAGTTGGGTGCGGTGACTTGGCTATGGCAAGTTGTCCCATTCCACTTGCAAGGTAGTGAATAGTATTTCCTTGAACCCCATCCCTTTGCCAGCAAGGTCTAGAACCATGATGCCACGCAGAGCCATTTGTGCAGGCACGCGAGCCCCAGCCAAACCTACCTGCACTGTGCATGTGCGCTGCTCCCAGCTGATTTTTTGCCCGTTTGAGGCAGTTTTCAGGGGAAGGCGCTGCAGCCTCGGAAAGCCGAAAAACAGGCTTTCTGAAAATACTGGAAGTGCCTGTTCTCAGCCTCCGGAGGGCCTCTGGAGCCTGGGGGAGGCCATTTTCACCCTTCTGGGGGCTTGAGGGAAGCCTCTGCAGCCTTTGGAGGCCGAAAAACAGGCCCGTTTTACCACTTCCAGTATTTATGCCCTTCAGTCTCGTTTTTCAGCCTCCCGAGGCTGTAGAGGCTTCCTTCAAGCCTCTGGGAGGGTGAAAAAGGCCTCAAACGGGCCGAAAATCACATGAGAGGCGTATGCATGCACATTGCAGGTAAGGGGGTGGAGGTGTTGTGTTTGCATGCACAGGGATGGGTGGGGCACATTGCATTGTGGGTGCTGGCACACACATGCGCTTTCAGCACACCACAACAAAAGGGTTCGCCATCACTGGTCTAGGACAACTTGCTGACTCACCCTGACCAACCTGCCCCATCCATCTTGCCCTGTCCAACTTGTCCCAGCCAACTCTCCATGGAACAACTTGCCATAGGCAGCTCACCACAGACAAATGTGCCACAGGACAATTCAATGCAGGATAACTCAAGAGATCACGTTTTCTTGTTTTAGGTTTGAAACTTGAGGTCCTTGACGTTGGGGTGAGCAGCAATTCTACTTGCTCTTCTCTTGAGTTATCCTGCATTGAATTCTCCTGGGCAAGTCGGCTGGGGCGAGTCAGCCAGAGTGAGTCAGCAAAAGATTAGAGATGTACCACTTTTAGGCCTGAGTTTCCAAAGGGGATTTTAGAGCATGCAAGGGCATAAAGACAACCAAGTTTGCAACTTTTTTTTTTTGTAAATTTTATTTGAGTTTTCACAAAGAAAAAAAAACACAAATAAAACATCTTTTTTGAAAGCAACATAATCCCGGGTTACATTTCTTCGTACAGACACAAATTGAGGTTCATGCTCATTTTTATATTCTATTCCATATCTTATTACTATTTTACATTTTCTGCATAGCTTCTCCCCTCTTTTAATTTTCTCAATTTTATTTTAATTATCTCATCTCAATTCAAATCATTCTATTTATATTTTTTGTCTGTCCTGTTTCAATTGTCTATTATCTTTTCTCATTAAACAAAATTTCTCCTGTAGTTACTGATTGGAGTATGACGCCTTTATATCTTTTCCCTAAAGTTGTAACATTCAATATAATACATAACTTCCATTTGGATTCTGCTTGGTACATTCTTAAAATATACACTGTATTCTTAAAAAAAGAAAAAAATTATAAATTTATATAATTAAAACAACATTCCATTCCAATTCAATTCTATTATTAATATTAATATTCATTAAAGTCTTAACATCTTTAACATTACTTTTCAATTAAATAACATACTTCTAAGGGAACAATTATAAGCTTTCCATAGTTAATTCCTCCACCTCTTCACTTATATGTTATAAAACATTAACTAATTAAAATGTTCCCATTCCTTCCTAATTCAATTTTCTCATTTATTTTATTTCACTTATTTTATTCACAAACATTTTACTAAATTACACTAACTATTTTATCCCTCATTTTAATCATACGTTGTTTCCAATTTTCTAAAGTTATTTCTATTACTAATATAATAATACAATCTTATGTACCTTTACAAAATCCCTTTTTCAGTTAGATTTTCACCCATTATCTCTAAAGAGGTCCTGTTTCTCTATATCTTGCTCCGGTCCTTTGTAACTTCTTTTCCTTTCCTTCTTCCCTCTCTTCTTCTCTCTCCCCTTTTTACCCCCTTGTCTCTCTACCTCTATTTCTCTCTTCTGTATTCCCCTTTTCTGTTGCTTTCCAGTATTATACTTATTTTTTGAATTATTTTTCTTTTCTTTGGTTGTTTTTTTAAGTCTTAAATTCTCCATTCTCTTTTCCCCCTTTCCTTTTTCTTCCCCACATAAAATTACTTACTTGTTCATTAAAGATGGCTTCTTCTTTGTCCTAGTCTTCTTGTTTTGCAGTCGTTTCTTGTTGTTTCTCATAGTTCCAAATCTCCATTTCTAAGAATTGAAAAACGAAGCCAAAAGAACCCTTCCCTTCTTGTGCATCTTCTTTGTACTTTTTAAGTTCCATTTTCAATTCATCCAGAAGTAGTGCCATTGTATAAATTTTTAAACAACCACCCGATTGATTTTAGTCATTCAAATATAATAACCAAAAATCCAAAGATCACCAAATAATTCAAATACACGCAAGCTGTTTCTTTTTTGCTCTTTTTTTCCCACTTTCTCTTCCTGGGGTTACTATTTAATCAAGTTTGCAACTTTTTAAAGCAACTGCTGCATCATTTTTCCAGGATTGAGTTCACATTTCCACATGCTACAAAGCAACTTTTGGAGACTGAATTGGCAGAATAGCACAGCCACTCTGGAAGATCCCTGGGGATTAGGAATGGAACGTTTAAGGCTGACACTACTGTTTCTCAGCAAACTCAGTTCTCAGCATCTTTTTTTTTTTCTGGTGATTTAACCTCCATCTCTGATTGCCATTAACAGATATGAATGCATTTTAATACCCTTTCTCGAGGGTCTATTACTGTATTTTTTTTCATATTCTCTCTATTGTATCTGGAAAATGTTGTTTATGCCCAAGGACAAAACTCAGTCTGTTTTCCAGCTAAGCAAAACATCTACCTATTTATTGTCACTGCAAATGGAGCTTATCTTTGACACTCAGTCTAACCAAACATTAGAAACCCACATTTCACTGCTGCTGTTAAAGTGCAAGCTCTATCAGATTTAATTTAAGATTGACCGGTTCGTCTTCACCATGCAAACAGCCCAAAAGACTTTATCCTTCATAACTTAATGAAAATTTTGCCCCCTTGTTCAAATATCTGAGCTTGTTCATACCATGTGCTTTGTGGCAGGTGCTCCCAAAAATTTTTTTATTCCAGTTTCCATGACAGCATGGTGGCAATTAATTTCACAAGGATGTAATGATCTGTCAAAGTAAAAATTCAAACTTTTTTTTTTAAAGTTACACGTCTGGAGCCATGTTATTAATGTTTATTTCATCCCAACAGGAGGAGCCTTTGATGTGGTTGCAGGAAGTTCTGGCCAGCTTCAATTCTCAGCATGTCCAGAACTGAAAACAAATCTGCACGAAATCTTGAAAAGACATAACCAGATGTCCATTTTAAGACATCGTCTTAGTTTCCGAAGAGAAGATGTGCTGGATATTAGAAAAATACCAAAAAGCCCATACAACATTTCATCCTGCTGGGTCCTACAAATACAAAGTGGAAAGTGAGGGACACTCTGTAGAAGTTAAGAAAGGAAAGTGTCTTAGATTAAGGTTCTTCAAACCTGGCAACTTTAAGACTTGTGGACTTCAACTCCCAGAATTCCTGAGCTAACATGATGGAGGAGGAGATCCACTAGAAAATTGATAGGGGAAATCTAAGGAAATCCTTTTTGAAATGAGCAAGATTTTCTCAGTACCACATCTGTCTAGGCTCCTTTCTCTTCTTCTTGATAGCATCATTTCATCTCTTGAAGATGAAAACCTGTTCTCCTCTCCCTGATTTCCGCCCCCCCCCCTCCACAGTCTGTAGCAGCCTATCAAATGCCAAGATAAGTCAAGGAGGAAGTTGAAGTAGCAAGAAGACTTAATAAATATGGTGGCCTTCTTTTTGCCAGAAACCCCATTTCTCTGATCCATCAGACAGGACTCTTGGGAACCAGGAGATGGAAACAGAGAGAAAAGGGCAGTTGGAAAATCAGAGTGCATGAGATGAATTTCAAATGCCGGATCGCTATTCAACGAGTCTCAGTTTTGATTTGTTCTGGCATCACATGAAACCCTTGAGAGACAAAGAGAAGACTTTGTTCATAAGATCAAGGCCATCTGCTTGCAGCAAGCCGGGATAATTTAGAAAACTCTTCCACATTCTTGGACAGTTTTTTGTTTTTGTATACATCAGTTTTGCCATTTAGGTTTTGATTACATTCCTCTTCACGGTGGGTATTTTATAGAGACAATTTTCATTCAGGTCATTACCATTTCATTCACACGTATGCATACCTTGCAATATTTCTTTGGGGCATTTTTAATTAAATATTACATTAACTCTTCATCAGCTCCAATTATTTTCATTTCTTTGATAGCAGAACTATTATCTTCAATTGAGCGCTTAAATAGCAAAAGGAGGAGATTGCAATACAAAGTTGATTCCCTTGAATTTTTTTTTAAGCTGTCCTTTTTTTTAACAGACACCACAGATTATGTTTTAGGGTATTTTTCTATAATTTTTGTTTAAAAATATTTCTTTTGGACTCTCATGGAAATCCCGCTAAAGTGTCAAAAATTAGGTGGGTGAGTTAAGACCAGAAGTGGATTTAAATAATTTAAACACAGTAGTCATGATTTATTTCCCAGGTATTTAATATTTTCTCCTAACTGTGACATTAAAAATTACAGTTTGGTGAACATATTGGAACCACTCTAAGGACCACAGCCAGAGCTGTGACCTTGGGATCTCATTTATTCCATTATAAATGTAAGGGGGGAAAAGATATAGCATCAGATTGTAAGGTTTTAAGAACATTTTGAGAGATGTTAAAGCTTATATTCCATCAGAGAACAAGAAACAATCATCTATAGGTTACAATCTCACTTTTTACAACTCTAGGTAAAGGTAAAGGTTCCCCTGCACATATATGCCAGTTGTTTCCGGCTCTAGGGGGCGGTGCTCATCTCTGTTACAAAGCCGAAGAGCTAGCGCTGCCCGAAGACGTCTCCGTGGTCATGTGGCCGGCATGACTAAATGCTGAAGGCGCATGGAACACTGTTCCCTTCCCACCAAATTGCTCCCTCTTTTTCTACTTGCATTTTTACATGCTTTCGAATTGCTAGGTTGGCAGAAGCTGGGACAAGTAACGGGAGCTCATTCCGTGACATGGCGCTAGGGATTTGAACCGCCGAATTGCCGACCTCTCTGATTGACAAGCTCAGCATCTTAGCTGCTGAGCCACCGCGTCCCTTTACAACTCTATAATCCCTTAATTCTGGATAGAGTCAGGGCAACTGGATGGAGCTGAGCATTTACTGGCTGGAGGACCTTCCTGATGCCACATGGAGTTCACAGCTGATTTTTTTTTCTTTGCTCCCTAGGAGAGAAACATTTATCAGCTACAATGCAGTCCCCATTTTAGCCAAATAGTTGCAGCCACCAAAATCCTTTAGAAGTCAGGATTATGCAAAGGAAATAAATAATGGACATGATCAAAGTGTGTATCTTCTACAAAAATTTATGCCCTTTGTTTTTCTTGGTGGATAATTCCTGTGTGGTCTCAGGCACAACATGGGTTTAGATAATTCCTTTGGGAGGCTTGTTCTAAAAGCATCGTGTAAAAGAGAAGGGATGTAGAGAATGAAGAAGATGATCTTGATGGAGACAGGCAAGCTCTGTTGCCAAGGCAACAGGAGATAAAACATTTTTTTAGGTCTAGAACTTCAAGATAGCATCCAGAAGTGGCCTAAATAAACACATTAAGAAGGAGAAAGAGGCAAAGCATAATCAGACTTACAAGATGCTGTTTTATTTAGCCAGAGTAGTATTAGTCTTTTACAGAGTTGATTTCATGGCCTGGTCTATCTAATGGAGCTAATGAGATGTAATTAGCAATTTGCCCAAATAATGTGTATTTTAAATGAAGGGGAGAGGAGAAATAGAGAGCAAAAGAGAAGGATTCATGACATGCATAGATAAATATATAGTTGAATAGATGTACAGAAACATTTCCTTTGAAGAATAACTTTTAACTTAAAATAATGAAAATTTATCTCTGAGAGTACTTGCACTAAACAGAAATAATTGCCATGGGGGAGAATGTAACTTGTAATTTGAGCTGCCCTAGAGAAGCAATATATCAGTGACTCCGACATAGGAGAATATGTGTAACTCAGGGTTAAACCCATGGAGTGTTTGATGCTCTCTGAGCTTGGTTGTTTGCATGCAGATACTTCACTACCCAACTAGATAGCATCATCATGCTGGTGAGTGTGGGGTTTGGTCCCTGTTTATATACAGCAACTTTCCCTGCCAGTGTTGGTAGGGGTGTGATTTTTCTCCTTGGTTAGGATATTGTTTTCTGTGAGGCATTATTTTCTGCTTGATTGTTTGTCTGGTATTAATCCCTATTTATCTGGGAGTTGATTACTTGAGAGGATGTCTTCTGGTCTTTGTATTTCCTTCTTAGCTTTTTTATTGACTCTTTTGAATGATGTCTAAATGTAGTTTATCTCCATGTGCCAGTTGATGGTCTTTGTATTTCCTTCTTAGCTTTTTTATTGACTCTTTTGAATGGTGTCTAAATGTAGTTTATCTCCATGTGCCTGTTGATGGCTGATTTGTCTGAATGTCAGACTTCCAGCAATTTCCTAGCATTTTTGGATTTACCTGAGTGTAGGATGCTCAAAGTTTCCTAATTGAAACTATGGTTGAGTCTGTCCATGTGTTGTGAGTTTAAGGAGTTTTCATAATGTCTTCTGAGTGCTAGCTGATGTTCTTGAATCTGCTCTCCTAGTCTTCTGCCTATCTATCCTACATAGTGGCTGTTATAGTCCTTACACTGTATGTTGTAGATGAGTCTTTAGTTGGGCTACTGGGTCTTCTGATTTAAGATGTTTCAGAGGGCTTTAATTGGTTTGTTTGTTATAGTGATCCAAAACATTCTGACTTTATCTCACTAAAGCCAAATTTATATCCCATTAGAAGAAGTTCTACTCTCCTGTTCAAATAAAAAAACTGGAGTTGACGCTATTCAATATTCGTGTCTTCTTTTCTGAACAGATGCTTCCTTCACAGGATAATAATGAATACATCTATTCCTATTATGGGAAATGAAGCTTGCACCTCCTTAGGTAGGGAATTGCACACTGAAGTTATGAATGTGTATCGCAGTAAGGGAGTGACTAGGAGAATCATTTCTTGTAATTAAGCTGGGGATCTCCAGAATAAAATATTTTATGATTAACATAGGTAAATGTTTCAAAAATGCTCATTCTAAGAGGAGTGTGAACAATCGTCCCTATTAATTGATTTTGCAAGCCGTCTATTACTGCAGCGGGATGCTAAAAGCAAGCGTTTGATGGATACACAGGGCAGATAGACTTGACTGAGGAAGTTATCTTCTCGCAAAAAAATTAATGGCACACTTCACTCCTGAAATTGAGATAGTATTACCAGGAAGGTTTGACCTTAAGAGAGAATTTCATCATTCCACTTCTCTGATCTCCCCACCTCATTGGTAAAGTGCTTCCTTATCTGTCTTGGCAGATTGTGTAGAAGTTAAAGGGCTGTAGAAAAGAATTGGGCAAGATAACTTTTCAACAAAGCTCAGGAATGCATGCTTTAAAAAAAAAATCTACATTATCCCAGAGATGTATAGCTAGATATGGAGGAGAAGCTTATTTGGTTCTACAACAATCTAGAGAATGGCGAAAAAGACGATACATGGACTTATGGACGTGACCTACGAGGACAGGCTGAAAGAACTTGAGATGTTCACATACAAGAACAGACCGAAGGGAGACGTGATATGAGTGTTGAGGTACACCAAATGGTGCCATGGCAAAGAAAATCAGGAAGTCTTTTCTGTTGCTGCAGAAACTAAGATCCAAAGTAATGGTTCCAAGTTGAAGTTACGACAACAGGTAGAAGCGGGCTATGAATGATCTGAGGTATGATCTGAAACTCACTTGCATTTGCTTTGGGTCAAAGGAATTTCCAGTTAGGAAGGTCCACCAACAAGCTAACATTGCCCCATGGCGTCTATGGGTAAATCATGTTAATGGTTCATCCAAAGCCAATGCATGTTAATAGATGCTGTTCTGATCCCAGATCATTTCATACCTAATCCTCTATTTCCTTTACAGCACTGTGCTGTTTGACCTGTGTCTGGTTTTGCCAGAATTGACATTACAACATTACTCTAGGAATCTGAATAGATAGGCTTCTAAAGCCAACTGCTTCTGCTTCTAAATTTCTTCAACTGGGCCAGTGTGCATATGTAGTTTTATGAAAGGCTAAGAGGGTAGAGGCCTTTGAAATTTCAGGGGGCAGCATGTTCCATAGGACAGGGACCGATATGGACCAGGCCTGCTTCCCATCATTTGGCAATATTTAGGGGATGGGATGAAAAGAAGGCCCACCCTATGTAACCTGTTAGGATGAATACTATTAGAGGTAGACATATTCTTTTCTTCTGTGTAATAGCCACAGTGTTGCTTGTCCAGGCAAAATTCATAGTAAATTCACTCAGAGAGTTCTGAGGGTTTTTTGTTCCCCTTTCATTAGCTTTATTAAATTTTAAGGGCTTCCATAAACAAGCCAGCAGAAAAATGTTCTCTGGTACAATTTTGCTCTGTCCCAGTGCTACAGCCCTTTGAAATAAATTTGTGTTTATATGCATGAGATCTATTCTGTAATACAAACGCATACCTTTGCATTTGCCATGCAGCAACCCGGTTTCCATGTCTTGTGTAATATTGCAAAAAATATTGCTTGAAAACTTTTCTGCCAGCCTCCTTACAGTTATGTGACAAGTTAATTGTATAGAAATACTGTTTTGGGCCTGTTATTCATTTCTTCAATAGAGCTGGCTCTGGCAGCAGCCAAGTTCTATTTGCTTTGTGGTAAATGAAATGAAATAAAGTGGTAACTGTGTTATTTCAGTGAAACCATTAAAAGTAATACCCCAAAGTGTGTATCCATATGTGTACATGGGTGTGCACGAACACAAGAGAGTATATAGAATAGAATAGAATAGAATAGAATAGAATAGAATAGAATAGAATAGAATAGAATAGAATTCTTTATTGGCCAAGTGTGATTGGACACACAAGGAATATGTCTTGGTGCAAATGCTCTTAGTATACATAAAAGAAAAGATACATTCATCAAGAGTCAAGAATCATAAGGTACAACACTTAATAATAGCATAGGATACAATAAGCAATCAAATCATACTAGGAAACAGTCAGTATAAATTGTAAGGATACAAGTGACAAAGTTACAGTCATACAGTCACAAGTAAGAGGGGATGGGCGATAAGGAGTGATGAGAAGATTAATAGTAGTGCAGACTTTGTAAATAGTTTGACAGTGTTGAGGGAATTATTTGTTTAGCAGAGTGATAGCGTTCAGGAAAAAACTGGGGGGAGAAATTTCACAGGGTAAAGAGATTGAACAGATAACATCATCATCACAAATACCTAAAGGCGGAAAATTAATATCAAAAAAATATTTTTCTCCATAATGTATTCTTAGTATTTTCATAGCAGTGAAAATTCTTGTGGACTGGATAAATCTTTCTCATATTAATTTCCTTTTCCCATTGCCAAAAAAGTTTCCATTTTGCTTAGATTTCAAAGTCTAAACCAAAATTTAGCAAAGCCCAGGGAGGCCTCACCTTACAACGGTTTATTTAGTGACCGTTCAAAGTTACAACAGCACTGGAAAAAGTGAATTATGACCATTTTTTAACACTTATGTGACAGCTTCCTCGCGATCACATGATCAACATTCATGCACTCGGCAACTGACTCATGACCGTTGCAGGGTCCTTGGGTCATGTAATCCCCTTTTGTGACCTTGAGACAAGCAAAGTCAATGGGGAAAACAGATTCACTTAACAACCGTGTTACTAACTGAACAACTGCAGTGATTCACTTAACAACTGTGGCAAGAAATGTCTTAAAAGGGGGCAAAGCTCACTTAACAACTGTCTCACTTAGCAACTGAAATGTTGGGCTTAGTTGTGGTTGTAAGTCAAGGACTACCTATATTTTACCTCTCAACATATATGTGCTGACTGTCAGGTATAACGATCAGGATGAGACATAAGTTTCAGTTCAGAAGATTTATTGCTTACACAAGAATCTAGTCAATTAACATACCAATACTAAATTTGGTGCAGGGTCAATTGAATTCAAGAGAGGTTGGACTTATGTAACGATTCTAGGCTGATGACTTACTTAACTCCATCCTTCAGCACTGTATGCTCTTCTCCCACACTGACCTATCTAGAGTTCCTCTTCATAATCAGAGGGATTCTGACACTAAGTTGGAATGGATGAGAGGGGTGAGTGGTGAATGAGAAAGGGAGGAAGGGAGGGAGATGATAAAGGGAGGGAGGAAAGAAGGAAGAATGGAAAGAAGGAAGGAAGGAAGGAAGGAAGGAAGGAAGGAAGGAAGGAAGGAAGGAAGGAAGGAAGGAAGGAAGGAAGGAAGGAAGGAAGGAAGGAAGGAAGGAAGGAAGGAAAGGATTGTGTTATGTGATGTTCAGAACAGCATCCTTGGTTGGTTGGATGTGAGAGATTTAAAGGAGATATGGAGTTTAAGAAAGAAATTTTGCTTTGCTCCAAAAGCAAGGGTATAAACAGAAGAGTGAGATGTTGAAGGTCTGATCATTAGCCCTGCTTCCCCTGTGATTATTTATGTGTTTTTCTTAATATCTCAATCAATACAAATCTGGTTCCTGTCATAAATAATAGAAGAAATGAACATTGGTCATATTACAAAGTAATACAACAGCACAGTCAAATGGATCAAATATTAAGTGCCCTAGGAAAAAAAAGCAAGGTGGAAGAACTATTATCAGTTTTAAAAATGTTCCTTGTTTCAGGGAACCATCTTTATTTGTTTATTTCTTTATTGCCAGAAATATAATTCAGATAAATAGCATTATAGATTTACTGAGTGGGGAAAAATGGACTTTGTTGCAAATGGTCTGAGCATTATGGATGAACGTACCATGCCTTGACAAAGATTTAGTTTAGTTCGCCTGATGTTATGGTTAGGGAAGATATTATGGCACATATTACTTCCAAGGTCAGGTCAAAAGCGTGCACCATCATGTTCTTGAAAGTTGCCTTATTTCCAAATGTGTGATAGTAATTGTCAGGCGTGAAGAATTGAGACCACACATTAAGTTCCAGTTAAGATGATCTGTTGCTTGTGCCTGTATCAAGAATCTAATCAACAAATACTATTAGAGGTAGACATTTTTTTCTCTCTATAATATCCACAATATTTAGTTTTACCCACCTCAGAAGGATGTAAGGCTGAATCAATCTTGAACCAGTGAGAATCGAACTGCTGAACTCTTGGAAACTGGCAGTCAGCAGAAGTAGCCTGTTGTAACCACTGCACCCCCATGGCTGAAAGGGAAATAGCATTGGCACTTAGACTTATATAGCAAGAGCACTTAGACTTATGTACCATTTCATAGTGCTTTACAGTCCCCTCTAACTGGTTTACAGAGTCTGCATATTACCCCCGACAACCTGGGTCCTCATTTGACCAACCTGGGAAAGATGGAAGGCTGAGTCAACCTTGAGCCTGTCAGGATTGAATTCCTGGCAGTGGGCAGAGTTAGCCTACAATACTGCATTCTAATCACTGTGCCACCATGGTTCTTATTTAAATATTTAAAAAATCGCCTAGTACCCCCGTGACAGAGGTACCTTAGAAACCATAATTCATGTTCATCTATACTACCAGTTCTACTGGGACATACGCCACCAGTTGATTAACAATTTTGTATTTAAATTTCCAGGGCACTCTGATAACTTTTATTTGATTTAAACAATTTATATATAAAAAAAGATCTCTCTCCAAATCTAAAACAATTTTGCTGCATTATGTGTCAGCTTCGCCCACCAACGGTTGCTAACAATTCTTCCTGTTAGAGCATGGTTTTGTGTTTCTCACTTTATTGAATGTACTTTCATTGGTCAATGACTGAAATAAAGTTTCTTTTTGATTATCAACATTGCAAAGTGCTGAATAAAAAAATACTGAGAAGGAAAAGAAGGAAAACCACAGCCACTCTAAAGTGCAAAAAACAAAATTCATGGTATGATTCACATTCTCTATGGTCAGAAATCTAGGACAGTCAAAATTGGTCTCCAGTTGACTTGTCTCTTTGGTGAGCCTGTGGATGGATGAGTGAGCCCCAGGCCAAAAGTCATTATGTTGCCCAATTTTCTCTCCTGTCTTCCTCAAGGGTGATTGATTTTTGTAGGATTAGTTATCTATAAATTAGCCACCGCTGGATAGGACAGGAAATAATCAGACTGCATTGTGGTAGTAATAGTAGTTTATTGATTGATGGATTAGTCTTGTGACCTTTCCCAATAAAAAATAATGTACTACATAGTCTAATTTTGGAATAAGATAGATCGATATCTTAGGAAGAAATAAAGGGATAAAATAGAAATGGGTTAATACAAAGAAACAGCATAGTAGATAAGTGATTGTATCTGGAGGTAACCATGTCCTGGTTACAGCTACATCCAGTGGTGGGATTCAAACTGTTTTACCACCGGTTCGGTGGGCGTGGCTTGGTGGGCATGCTTTGCCCAACATGTGCGTGCAGCTTCCCCCACACCAGCTGAGACCTGAGAAAGAAGAGAAAAGTGCAGAGGCCAGTGGGAGGGCCGATCCTGCACTTTTCTCTTCTTTTTCCCCCTCAGCTGATCGTCTGAGGATTTTTTTTCCTCCTCTCAACTGATCATAAGAGACTTTTTTTTTACTACCGGTTCGGCTAAACCAGTCCAAACCGGTAGCATACCACCACTGGTTACATCTGTATATGCAACACTGGATCATGGTCTACACTGTATATATGTACATAAGTTTTTTTTAAAATCAATTTCTTTAAAAGTTTTGTATCTAGGCTTGCAGCTAGATTATTGTATGCAGAAAGATGGAAAGATTCGGTACTACCCACAATGGTGGAATGATCGCTGAAGATAATAGAACTTGCCTAGATGACTAAATTCACTTCTTTGATCGGAAAACAGACAATAGCTACATTTATTGCTGATTGGAAATCTTGTGGACCTTTTTGTGTCCATAGACAGGATACATTACAGAAATCTATGCAGGCATGAAGAATCAGGACCATACATTAAGTTGCAGTTAAGATTTATTGCTCAAGTCTAAATACAAGAGTTTAGTCAATTAATGTCCAGGCACTGGATAAAAGTTAATGGAATTCAAGAGGGACTGGATTCGGACCATTTGTGGGAATGTAAAAAACTCTGGGCTACTGAGTCACTTAACTCCACCTCAGGCTCTGCCTGCTCTTCTCCCACAGGTAGCATCTTGTGCAAAATAATTTCCTAAGTGAGACTCCAGCCACTGCCCTAGAAATAAAAACCAATTACAATAAAAGCATTGTTGGTCCATCACCTTTCAATGAATCAATACATAGACAATTCGCCTCTTAACTGCATGTGAACTGCAGACCTGTCAGATTTTTCTATCGATTTCACAACCTGGAAATGAAAGTGAAGAGAAGAAAGGACACCATTCTCCCTTTTCCACTGAACGATCTGTAAACAAAGAGAAGAAAATGAAAGGTCAGGTTTTGATTTAATGTGTGTCTACCTGTGAGGGTGGAAGGGAGAAAGAAATAGCCCTCAAAACAATGCAGAAGTATAGGCTTTGCACAATCCTGCACCAAAGCAGGGTGGAAGGGGACAACATTTCTGGGAGCTTCAGTTTTCAACTTCAATTTAAAATATAAAGTTGTGGTTTCTGGGAGATTGTGAAGATAATTGTCAAAGGGTTGGGGGCAGTGCCTAGTGCCACAAAAATTGTTGGGGAAAAAAAAAGATTCTCATTGCCCGGATTTGATGATCTGCCTTGTTATTGCCAGTCTCTTGTAGCAAATATGAGAAGAAGGAATGGCACTTGCATTCGCTCAAAGCTAGAAGAGATGGTGGATAAAAGTGACAACTGTGATTTTGCTCCAGTCCCCATATCTATGACCTTGAATTTGTTCTGAACTATTCCTGAACCAGTTTTCCTTTTTTTAAAGGCACGGCTTTCCCTAAAAGAAACAGCAACATCAAACCTCCATTTTCTTAACATACACAGCATTTTCTCCATGTTTTCCTAATATATACATGTTTATTAATCAAGCAACTTGATTACTAATAATTAACATTAGTCAACTGAATCAATAACAAGAACTATATCACCAAAAAAAACTATCAATCTTCCGAGTTGAGGTTATCCCTTTCCTTCTATATGGATGTGAATTCTGGACTGTGTACCCAAACCACATCAGACAACTGGAGAAATTTCACATGCATGCTTGACATTGTGCACAATGTCAAGACATAGGGTTATATACTAGCTGGGATTTTATCAGTTCTAGATTTTAATGTTGCTATTATCTTTATCACTTTAAGGACTTTTTTTTTTAATCCCCAATAAAAGGAAGGGGAATAATATTCACTACCAAAGAAAAATGGTAACCCAGCTCTTTGACAACATACAGAAGCAAACCAGGGAGACCAAAAATGATAAAATGAAGATAATCAGGAATAAATAATAAGGATAATTGATAATAAGAATGCAACTGTTTTCCTTTCTGAAAAAAATGAGAAAAGGCTTTGCTGGATTTGTTATCGCAAGAAAATCCTTGTTCAAGTGCAACAGAATTTTTAGAGGCAAGTCTTTATGGTGACAGAGATATATTTTGCAGAACTTGTAAAAACCAAAGGGAATGGAAGTGTAACCCATATCTTGTGGAATTCTCATTAAGATAGTTATTGACTTCCCATTTCTGGGATTTCAGATAAAATATGAGATACAGGCACCCACAGTCTTGTGGACAGCCAAAGTAATAGAATTGTATTTTCTTGGTCAGGAGCAGAAAACAAAAGCAAAGAATATATCATGATAAATTTTGAGTTCTTTTCTCATATACATTTAACAAGCTTCTTTTTTTCTTTTTCTTTTTCCCCCGGGAAATCTTTTCTATTAATGGCATTCAAAAATTAAAGAAAAAGAAAAGACAAAACAATAACAAAGAGGGGGATCTACAAAGAAACAAAAATTAGAGTGGCATATGTTTATTGTTCTATACATGCATCAAAGTACAATAAATATTTCTATGAACGTCTAAAGATTGGATCATGGCAACTGGACAACATTTTGTTAATCTGAGACGTTTCATTGCTCATCCAAGCAACTACGTCAGAGCAAAATTAATTAGGCAGAGTCAGAGAGATGTTAGACTGCTACCAATTCTTGCCACACCAACTTCAGGGGTTTCTCCCCCAAATGGCTTGCAATATGTCAATGAAGACTCAATCATGGAGGCCAAAGATGTCTAAAGGTTGATGTAGTTGCTTGGATGAGCAACGAAATGTTTCAGATTAACGAAGATTGGTCCAGTTGCCATGATCCAACCTTTGGCCTGGATAATTGAGTCTTCATTGACATATTTAAATGAATGAAAGCCATAAGACATTATAATCATCAGTAGCTAATATGTACTTATGCATTATTGGTTTTTAAGGTGACAGTAACATTAATTCTGCAGTCCACTGGGTATTTGAGGCCATATGTTTATACTTTCAATGCTGAACAAAATTGTCTTTCATGTAGTAGATAGAATACAAAACATCTACTTTCTTTGTCCAGATGACAACTTCTATCTAATAGGAATAAACCTAAAAAGAATATGAATATCTGAAAATATTGGATCTCAAAACTAAGTTAATGCATGTCATTGTTGGACACTATAAAAACAAAAATATTTTTCAGAAGAACTTATACCAGAAGTTAACCAGAATTCCACAGAACACAATTTTTAGCAATTCTAAGATTCTTACTGTTCCCTTCTGTGCATTTTTGCTTCATCTAAATAAAGTGTTGCCTTCTCTTCCTCCAATGTGTCCAAAGAACTGTAAACAAAGAACTATAAACCATGCAAAAATTGTGGTTAGATTCCCAACCCCATTTCTTTGAGGTCTTTTCAGAGTCCCAACTCTGGAATTTCTTCTCCCTCCTGGACATTGTCTTGGGCTCCAAGCTGTCTCCTACCACACTACACTGCCATCCAGAGGTGGTATTCAGCAGGTTCTGACCAGTTCTGGAGAACCAGTAGTAGAAATTTTGAATAGTTCAGAGAACCAGTAGCAGAAATTTGCTGGTTCAGAGAACCAGCAAATCCCACCTCTGACTGGCCCCATCAACCCCATCTATTCTCTGCCTCTTGAGTCCCAGCTGATCGGCTGGGTCTTCTTTGGTTGCCCTGCACAGGAGAACAGAGCTGGAAAGCAGGTTAGTGGGGTGGGGAGGGAAGGGAAGGGAGATTTTGCAGTATCCTTCCCCTGCCAGGCCTACCAAGCCACACCACACCCACCAAGCCGGTAGTAAAAAAAAATTGAATCCCACCACTGCTGTTATCTAAAAGAATACTCTTCTTTTAAAGGTTAAGTCCATGAAGTTCTAAAATTATGGAACTGCTTTTAGGAAGAGGGTGACCACTTGTGGCCTGCTAGAGGCGAAATGGGATTCATTGCATTCAGATGTTCTTTGCTCTAGAAAAGTTTAAATTATGTTAGCCTCAGTTAGTCCTGGTTGGCTGGTTTGTCTACTCAAGAGTCTTTTAAGCTTGACAAAATATCCTAAACCTGTTCCAATTGTCACATGATTTATTTGATATAACAGTGTAAGCAGCTCAAGAGACTAACATCGTTTTCTGACAAATTATCCACCCTTGGGCAAATATTGCTAGCCTGGGCCCATCACATACTAGTTGTGTTATATTTTAGGGGCTGTCTGGTTTCATTTCAGACTGTGCCTCCATCCACATGTTACTTTTTTTCTTAGATTTGTTTATGCAAAGACACAGGTTGTTGTTTTTTTCTTCCAAATGGACAATGATGTCTCCTGTCCTTGGGGGTATATTTTGGGAGGTAATGCAAACAGGCATTTTAGAAAATGGGCTGGGGTAGAAGAAAGAAGCAGTGGTATTTTTAGCTTGATTTTCTGGCTCCGCAGCTGAATATGGATCAGCCATGTTTCCAACGTATGATAATGCTGTGTTTTTATTATAAATTTGAAGGTTGTTTGACTTGGTCCTATGGTGGCTAAATCCCTATGCCATTTTTCCTATGTTCGGGTTGGTGCTCTCTTTAAATAATCCAATATTTTTATTCCATTTTTAATTGCAGTTTTTAAAAGAGTGCACAAATACATATTAAAAAACATAATAAAAACAAAACGGGGAGAAATGAACCTTGCAAACAATCGAAGCATGTCTCCTATATATCAAATAGTACATTTCTTATAATCCTTTTTCTAATTGAAAAAAAAGGATGAGACTCTATTGTAAAATATTATGAAATCTATGCCAAGGGAAACATATTGTGTTGTATTTTTTTTTTTTGATTGGTAGGAAAGATTGCCTTTTCAAAAATGGATAAATAGCATATGCCCTTAATTTAATTCTTAATATCCAGAAGAGTAATGCTTTTCCAATTTCTCAAAATAATATTCTTAGCAATTCTCCACACCTGAAATAGACAGAGCTCTTCGAAATCAATCAAATGTCACATTTTTGGAATGTAATGCAACATATCTTTGACATTTTCCCATAAATCTTATATATGCCAAAATACTGTTCTAAAAAGATGTCAATAACTCACAAGATCAAAGTATGTGAATCAATGACCCATCCATGTGAGTGCTAACTCCACATAACTTGGAGCAGGCTGTAACAATACATCTTCATTGAACTTTCTTCTCTGGGTGCATCTACCTCTTATAATTTCACTTCATTTCCTTTTTCTGGGTTTAAACTAGGAATACCATTATTTAAGGACATTGGTGTGCCCGTAAACTCTTTATTTTCCATTATTTCTTGTCTTGCCTTCTGGTGCTTTGGAAAATAGGTTGACCCCCTCTTCTTTGTGGCAGCCCCACAAATATTGGAACATTGGAATATTGGCACAACCTCCTTAGCTACATGACTACCGCTTTTTAAAAATATTGTTAAATTACCGGTAATTAAATAATCATTAAGAGGAGCTGGTTACTCTACTGTAATAGTGTGTGGAAATAATCTTGTGAGTCAGAAGGAAGAGCCACAGACTGCATATCTATGGTATCATGCAAACGTACCTCATCTCACAAAAAGAAAAGGGTTGTGGGAAATGTTTCAGAAGAAACACTCCCTAGTTTTATCCAAAGTAAAGGAAGGGATAAGGACTTTCACACTTGGAAGATTCTGTCACTGGAACTTTACAATAAAGACAGCATTAGTATTCATGGTTTATGCATCTTATCTGGACTCCCTCACAGGGCTGAGAAAGCAAACTGATGGTTTCTAGAAGCATCTTTTACAAGAACTCCTTGAAAAATGAAAATATTTTGTTCGTAAACACATCAACCCACCCGAGAAGGAGAGAAATGAGGCAATATGAAGTTGTGGGGAACCTATGGGAGAGATTGAAATGAATGTTGGAGGGAAGAGACTTTACAGTTTGTCTTCTACCAAGTAGGATGTTTTGTGATAGAGCATGTGTGGTAAAGCCTCTAATTTATAGATAGCTCTTTTTGAGAGCCTCTGTAACACACTCTCCAAATCCCCAAAGTGCCCAACAGTCCAGAAAAAGTTCAGATTTACCTTCAGGGAAGTCCTTGCTTCTCTCTTTCTGAGTTTGGTGCTTGACTTTCATGAACCTAGTAGGTGACATCATTCGTGCTGGTGAGGTGGGAATTTGCTTTACCAAGCATTACCAAGGAAAAAAACGCTTTCACTAAAATTGGCAACGCAACCCAAAGGTGCTTTTCAAAAGGCAACTGACTTTCTTGGGGTTTTTTTTTTCCTTGAAAACCTTTCATTTGCACTACAAGAAAGTCCTTCAGAACTGAAGGAATTGCAGATGGCAGCTCTGTCACCTTTTGAATCACTACTTGTGCTGTTAGAGCAGACAAGCATTAAAGCAGCACTTGAGAAGAAGACAAGAGGAAGGAAGAGAGCTTAAGGACTGGAACAGCCCGATGGGACTCTGTGGGATTCAAGAAACATCTGATCTAAATAATAAAATAATAAAGACACTTTTTGCATTTTTCTATGAATATTCTCTGCCACTTACGACTCATGCCCTGGTAATGACATCAAGTCTCAAGCACCTCCAGCAAAAATTAAATTGAAAGGCACTAAAGGAGTGTGACGAAAAGCATAATAATTCTTGGCACTAATTTCACTCTTGATGTTATTTCCCCTCCATGGTGTTCTGCGAGTATTTTTATTGATTGAATTTCTTTGTTTAGTAATTTGATTTATCCCCCTCTCAATACTCAAGGCAATGTCAAGATTTTAAAAATGTAAAAATTAAAATAACTGAAAACCTCAACTGTTCAACCCCATGAATTCCAATGATTGTTAAAATTAAAGCTAATATTAATTAGCAGTTGTATTCCTGATAAAGGAAAAGCACTTGGATAGAGTGTCCAAGAGCTGAGAGAAAAGAGCTTAGGTGCAATTCCATAAGGAGAATATTCCAGAATATTCCAGGGTCTGAGAGAAAAGCAGGCAAGGATATCTGCAAAGTGTGGTTTAAAAAGTCAAGATGGCAGTGGGAAAGTGCAATATGAGTTTTGCCTGTTGTTATGAATGTCACATGTGACATCTTGACACACAAAAAACAAGCAGAGCTCTGATCACACTATTGACATCTGCCATCATGACTTATTGGATGATTTTCTGCAGACATCCCTAAATGCAGGAGAAAGCTGTCTCTTGTTATCTTAAAAGATGAACTACTACTACTACTACTACTACTACTACTACCACTACTACTACTACTACTTCTCCTCCTCCTCTTCCATTTCCTCCTTCTCTCTTCCAACTACTTCTTTCCCTCTCCTCCTCTCCTCCTCCTTCTTTCCTTCTCTTCCTCCTCTCCTTCCCCTCCCTTTCTTTCTTTCCTCCTCTTCCTCCTCCTCCTCCTCCACCACCACCACCATCACAATTTTCACAGCAGAAAGATTTGCAATAGGAAAAGTGACCAAGCCTTAACTTCTTTAGGAACTCTTTAGTTCGATACAAATCCTTTAAATGATGTCCAGTAATCAACCTGGTCACAAATAAGAACTTTTCCTAGGAGCTCTGTTTCTTGCACCCTAGCAGGCCCTTCTTACACCGCTTAAGACTTCCAAACCCTTTTAAGAGTGGTGAGACATGGTGACGCAGAGCTATGGTGTGCAGTGGTTAGAGTGTAGTACTGCAAGCTACTTCTGCTGACTGCTGGCTGCAATTTGGCAGTTTGAATCTCACCAGGCTCAAGGTTGACTCAGCCTTCCATCCTTCTGAGGTGGGTAAAATGAGGACCCAGATTGTTGGGGGCAAGAAGCTGACTCTGTAAACCACTTAGAGAAGGCTGCAAAATACTTCAAAGTGGTATATAAGTCTAAGTGCTATTGCTCTTAAGGGGGAGCCCCAAGTAGAGTATGCTACAGTAGTCAGGATCCAATGTCTTCAGAGCAGGAATAGCCATCACCCAACTGGCTCATTAAGGGGCATCATCCCAACATTCTAGGCACAATGGTACGAAAGCCCTCATCCAGTGATGGTATTCTACTGGTTCAGTCCGGTTCTGCCGAGCCGGTACCGGCAATGAGCAGTGGAGACCAAACTGGGTTCTCTCCACCGCTCTGCTGTTGGGCCCACTCACCCACCTGGGCTCCCATACTCACCTTCATCCTCTGCTTTTGAAGAGCAGCTGCTTTGCGTGGCACTGCAGAACGCTGCGCAGCAGCTGCAGAAGGGACTAGTAGAGTGCAGGCTTGCAGGAGGTGAGGTGAAATGTCTCTGCACCTGTGCAAAGTGCACGTCTGGCATGCACATGCACACAAAGTGTGTGCACGCATGCAAAGCACGACCAACAAGCCTCCACGGCCACTGAACCGGTGGTAAAACTTTTTGAATCCCATCCGTGCTTTCATCACATGCATGCAGAATCTGTGGTGGCTCTCCAAGACTGTAAATGTGCTGTTTCAGGGGAATGAAGTTCCCCCCTAAAGAAGCTGCACCTTGTCTGGATGTAATCTTGGCTCGCGTTTCCCCATTGAGTCCATGATCGATGGTAGCCAACGTTCTGTCGTGCACCAGTTTCAGCTGCTTTTCTTCTTCTCCCCAATCCATCAATCGGGCATGATAGCCTGTGATTTATGGCACGTATCATTTCCAACCCAGCCCTGTACATCTTTTTAAGAGGCCAAAAGAACAGGTCCATTGGGGGAAAAAAATATGTTGCCATTTCATGCATTTGCTAACAAAGGGGTATTTGCATTATTTACACTTAGCTGAAGTCTCATCCATTATGGCTTTTGTTTCTGAAATGGCACTTTCATGTTCCAGCGTTGCTTGAAGAATTGACAGATGAAAACAGATGCACTTGTTCTGCATTAAGCCAAGTGGGGTGTGGGGGGAAGAGAACTTGCCAGCAAGTGAAACAGATGAATGGCTTCTGAAATGGAGAAAGAAAGCAGTTCATTACCAAAGACAGATTAAGGAAATGACTTCTCTCTTCTCATATCTGCTACTGCAATCCTTATTCTTGCTTGATAGTTTAGATCTTGGATATGTTCTTGTCCGTGGATTGCAATAGCAATAGCACTTAGACTTATATATCACTTTACAGTGCTTTACAGCCCTCTCTAACTGGTTTGCAGAGTCAGCATCTTGCCCCCAACAATTTGGGTCCTCATTTTACTGACCTCGGAAGGATGGAAGGCTGAGTCAACCTTGAGCTGGTTAGGATTAAACTCCAGAAAGTGGGCAGAATCAGCCTGCAATATTGCATTCTAAGGATTGTGCCAGGAAGGAAGGGAGGAAGGGAGGGAGGGGGGAGGGAGGGAGGAGGAAGGAAGGAAGGAAGAAGGAAGGAAGGAAGGAAGGAAGGAAGGAAGGAAGGAAGGAAGGAAGGAAGGGAAGGAAGGAAGAAGGAAGGAAGGAAGGAAGGAAGGAAGGAAGGAAGGAAGGAAATAGCAATAGCATTTGGACTTATATCTACAGTCCTTTACATCCCTTTCTAAGCAGTTTACAGAGCCAACCTATTGCTCCCAACAATTTGGGTCCTCATTTTACCCACCTTGGAAGGATGGAAGGCTGAGTCCACCTTGAGCCTGGTGAGATTTGAACTGGCAAATTGCAGGCAGCCGGCAGTCAGCAGAAGCAGCCTGCAGTATTGCACTCTAACCAATGTGCCACCACAGATACGCAACATAAGACAGCTGCTGGGGGTATCATTTCACTTGTGAAACCCACATCTGACTTTCTCAGGTTCAGGTTTTACCCTCACTGGAGTCCTTGGTGCTTTCTGAGCTTGGTTGTTTGCATGCAGACATTTCACGACCCTACCAGGTGACATCATCGGTGCTGGGGAGTGTCTGGTTTGCTCTACCAAGTACTACCAGGGGTGGGGGGAAACAAAAATGGAGTTTTGCCCCATTCTACAATCTTTCTTGCCACCATTGTTCAGTGAATCCCTGCAGTTGATAAATGAGTAACCCGGTTGTTAAGTGAATCTGGCTTCCCCATTGACTTTGCTTTTCAGGAGGTCTCAAAAGGGGGACCATGTGATCTTGGGATATGGCAATGGTCATAAATATGAACCCATTGCCAAGCATCTGAATTTTGATCACATGATTATGGGGATGCTAGAAATGTCATAACTCTGAACAATGGTCGTGAGTCACTTTTTTCAAGGCCGTTGTAACTTTGAATGGCCAATAAGCAAACTGGTGTAAGTCGAGGGTTATCTGTATTTTACTTGGACTTAGAATAATGTGGGGGGGATTTCCCCTCCCCCGCAAAAAAAGATATACATGAGTATATAGAAGATAAAATTCAATTTCCCAAAGTGCTTCAGAAAAAAACACACCAAGAGCACAAAATCATGGCATTCTTTATTTATTTTATTTGTTTGTCAAATATGTACAAGATAACAATGAACATAAACATGAACAAAGGGAGTAAATACAGATAAATGGGGACAGTAAGACAAGGACGGTAGGCATGCTGGTACGCTTATGCACGCCCCCTTTAAGGACCTCATAAGAATGGGGTGAGGTCCACGGTAGACAATTTGAGGTGGAAGCTGTGAGGGGTTGAGGCTGTTAACAACAGAGTCAGGAAGGCTGTTCCAGGCACTGACCACTCTGTTGCTGAAGTCGTATTTTCTGCAATCAAGTTTGAAACAGTTTACCTTGAGTTTGTATTGATTGTTTGCCCGTGTATTATTGTGGTTGAAGCGGAAGAAGAGCAAGATGTTATAGCAGACAATTTTGTGTACTATGCTTTGATTGGACCTCAGGCGGCGCAGTTCCAAATTGTCCAGGCCCAAAATTTTGAGCCTAGAAGCATAGGGAATTCTATGGTGAGTAGAGTACTCTTCTTGAGAAATATCTCTGAACCCGCTCAATCATGTTAATGTCCGATATACAGTGCAGGTTCCAGGCGGATGAGCTGTATTTAAAGCATGGTTGATCTAATGCTGCAGATAGGCGCTTGCATTTTTCTGTGTCATTTTGCAAGTGAGAGCCACCGGACTGCCTGATCTTCTAAATCAGGGACACGACCTTCAGCCTATTATAGTTTTCCTTACATTATTTTTTTACCAGTGGCATCGAATCTTTTCTAGGCTACATCTCACAACCCAGTCAACTTCTCTTTCCTTCAATTGGATTAAAAACTGAAAGGAGAGACGGCAGAGAATTTTCGAGGCATGTCACCACCTGCTTTTCGGCACGATAAACAGCCTGCTTTTATCCAAGGGCTTCAAGGTGATCTTCATTAAATTCCTTCCTCCCATTTTCTCCAGGACATCTCCGTGAAGAAGGTTGGGTTGAAGGTCTTGCCTGGTTCAATGAGACTGGGAGGGAGGGAGGGAGTGTTGAACTCAGTCACGGTCCTCAAGGCATCGCATCAGCTGATACCACCATTCATGCTAAATGTGCGAACAGCATCATGTCTAACTGGACTCAATTTTATTGAGAAGTGCCATCCAGTTTCGAGATTCTGCTCACTGTGTGGAGTTTGATCCTGACCAGCTCAAGGTTGACTGAGCCTTTCATCTTTCCAAGGTCAATAAAATGAGGACCCAGATTTTGGGGGCAATAGGCTGACTCTGTTAGAGGGGCTGTTAAGTACTGTGAAGCAGTATATAAATCTAAGTGCTATTGCTATTACTGTTTCTCCCTTCCTCCCTCCCTCCCTCTCTCCCTTCCTTCCTGGTGCAATGGTTAGAATGCAGTATTATAGCCTAACTCTGCCCACTGTCAAAAGAGTTTGATCCTGATGGGATCAAAGTTGATTCAGCCTTCCATTCTTCCGAGGTGGGTAAAATGAGGACCCAGATGGTTGTGGGCCATATGCTGACTCTGTAAACTACTTTAGAGGAATGTAAAGCATTGTGAAGCTGTATTTAAGCCCAAGTGCTATTGCTAATAATAATGGGCAAAGGGAAAATATGTCTTTCAATACCCCAAAGTAAGAAATTTTCCTATTTGGACCTATCCTCTAGAAAGAGATTATTAGTTTGTGTAACTATGCACCATATAGGTAGTCCTTGACTTGCTAGCATTTATTTAGTGACCATTCTGAGTTACAACGGCACTTAAAAAAGAGACTTATGGTCCATTTTTGCACTTACAACAAGCATCCCCATGGTCACGGGGTCAGAATTTGGGTGCTTGGGCAACTGGCATGTACAACTGGCAGTTGCACAGTCCTGAGGTCATGTGATCACCATTTGTAACCTTCCCAGTTGGCTTTTGACAAGCAAAGTCAATGGGGAAAAGGAAGCCAGATTCGCTTGATGACTGCATGATTCACTGAACAACCGCAGGGATTTGATTAACAGAACGGTGGCATAATGGTCATAAAGTAAGGCAGAATATGCCAATCGCATTCTTTTCTCTGCTTTCCTTCAGAAATCCAAACAACTGCTAGAGGGCAGCAAAGAAAATTTCCTGCATCGAGAGGGGGAGAAAATTAAGGAGGAAGACAGCATGAATTATTTCTGAGGACTCACAGAGCCGTGTAAGTTTGTTTTTATAGCTGAGGGCACATCGATGTTGCAGTAGATTGGATGTTGGTTTAGCTAGTAAATTCAGCCCTCAAGCTTGTTCTTTGTCTGGCTTTTCAGGCAGACTGTTTGCTCTATAAAGACGGGGTGAGACGGGTGGGTTGTGGTATATTGCTTGCCTTATTCTCTCCCTCCCACCAAATAATAGCAAGTGTAAACAAGACAGATGGGGACAATAACAGAATAACAGAGTCGGAAGGGACCTTGGAGGTCTTCTAGTCCAACCCTGCTCAAGCAGGAGACCCTATACCATTTCAGACAAATGGTTGTCCAATCTCTTCTTAAAAACCTCCAGTGATGGAGCATCCGCAACTTCCGCAGGCAAGCCATTCCACTGATGAATTGTTCTCACTGTCAAGAAATTTCTCCTTAGTCCTAGGTTGCTTCTCTCCTTGATTAGTTTCCACCCATTGCTTCTTGTCCTGCCTTCAGGGGCTTTGGACCTCCTCCTCTTCTTCTTCTTCTTCTTCTTCTTCTTCTTCTTCTTCTTCTTCTTCTTCTTCTTCTTCTTCTTCTTCTTCTTCTTCTTCTTCTTCTTCTTCTTCTTCTTCTTCTTCTTCTTCTTCTTCTTCTTCCTCTTCCTCTTCCTCTTCCTCTTCCTCTCCCTCTCCCTCTCCCTCTCCCTCTCCCTCTCCCTCTCCCTCTCCTTCTCTTTCTCCTTCTCCTTCTCCTTCTCCTTCTCCTTCTCCTTCTCCTCTCTCTCTCTTTCTCTTTCTCTCTCTCTCTCTCACACACACACAAAGTTCTTCCATAGCAAGAATACATAATTCAAAGAACATTTGAACCTAGCCATGAATATACATGAGGCTCTCATTTTTCCCATCGATGTAGGATAAGCAAGGATGGCCTGCTGAGAACAAAATAGCTGGGTGCCCAGTTTGCTGTACGATCAATGTTAAAAAAAAAACTAGGTTTGGAAAATTCACCGTGCAGTGCTGCAGCTGATGGGAGTACTCTAACCTAAAACGAGCCCACCCATCCACCCAGGAGAATTTTCAAAAGTACTAAAACAAGATGTGTGATACAATTAAAAGTAACATTTTTCTCATCACAGCCTCCCTGTGTATGGCTGAAAAAGCTGACGGGGGCATGATCTACAGCCTCAGGCGTTACAAAGGAAGAAGTGGTTGTAAAAAGGAAAGGAAAGAAACCGCACTGGGCGATTAAATAACGGTAGGCCAATTCTTTCATGGGAATCAACAAAGGATTACAAAGTAGAGAGCAAAGGCCTTTGAATTGAGCAGGGTGCTTGTTTGGAATTACTGATAAGCAAAAATGAAGGGAGGGATAGGGAGAAAGAATGGTACTGCTAAGACGGCTGCGAAGGGAGGGTAGCTATTTTTAATACAGAGAGGAGGGAAGAGGATTTTTCCAGCCGTTGTTGGGTTAGCAAAACTGCGAAATATTTCCTCCCACACAAATATCCTGCACATAGAGAGAATTTTGAATAGAACCAAAGACAAATAAAATAGCAATGGCAGGAAAAGTTTGTTCCCCAGAAGGTGTGGATGCTCCATCATTGGAGGTTTTCAAGAAGAGATTGGACAGCCATTTGCCCGGAATTAAATCAAGTACAGGTAGTCAGGGGTGGGATTCTACCTGGTCGGACCGGTTCTATAGAACTGGTTGTTATGATTCTGCCCAGTTTGGAGAACCGGCAAATTGCGCCCCTCCCCTCCACGCCCACTCACTCCTTACCTGGCATGCGCACCATCCAACTTGCCTGCTAAGTTGCTATTTTTCCTTTTTTTCCCCCAACCATCAGCTGTTCTGCTGTGCCAGGAGATTTAGATTAGCTAGAAAGCAGGAAATCATTGGATTTCTTGCTTTTTAGCTAATCTAAAAGCAGAGCTGAACCTTCCTTAGGACTGAAGCTTCTATTTTTCAGTGCAAACTCAGGTAGCAGATGGCAGAAAGATAGATCTCTAAGTGAATCTGTGATTCTCTGAGCAACTCAATCTGCCTGCCTGCTTTGCCTGATTTTGGGTAAAAATTGAGAGTTGTTGAGGCCACTTGTTGGTTTATCTGTGCCCTCAAATCAATGGTTTGGAGTGGAGGAGTGGAGAAAATAGACTGGTGCATTAGACTTACCATTACCTCTCAATACCTTTTATTTATTTGTCAAGCATGTATTAGATAACAGATATAATTAGAACATGAATACAATTACATGAAATGGGTACGAATAAAAGGGGACATTAGGACAGGGACAGTAGGCATATTGGTGCTCTTATGCACGTCCCTTACAGACCTCTTAGGAATGGGGTGAGGTCAACAGTAGACAGTCTAAGGTTAAAGTTTTGGGGGTTTGGGGAACAGACCACAGAGTCAGGTGGTAGTGCTTTCCAGGCATTGACCATTCTATTGCTGAAGTCATATTTTCTGCAATCGAGTTTGGAGCAGTTTACCTTAAGTTTGTATCTATTTTGTGCTCGTGTGTTGTTGTGGTTGAAGCTGAAGTAGTCATTGGCAGGTAGGACATTGTAGCAGATAATTTTATGTACTACCTTTAGGTCAGACCGAAGGCAGCGTAGTTCCAAGTTGTCTAAGCCCAACATTTCAAGTCTGGGGGCTTAAGGTATTCTGTTGCGAGCAGAATATACAAATAAAAACAAACAAAACAAACAAATCAATAAATAAATAAATAAATAAATAAATAAATAAATAAATAAAGCAAGCAGATACAAATGTTTTCATCTGTGCTATAGAATCGTCAAAACAACGGGTCCCTATTGGAGGAAACCAGAGTTTAAATAGCATCAAGATCAGAAGGATGTTCACCTCATCTACCCAGCAGGAAAGGGGAGTGGGGGCAGTGGGAAAATCTGTAGAAGTGGAGAGGGGGAAAGTAGCTCAAATAAATTACAGGGTTTGTTCTGTTATTGTCTACTTCCCAAGGAATTGCTCTTTCAGGCCAACAATAGAAGTTGGAATAAAAAAGAAGTTGGAATAACTCTTACAGTTTACAGTCTCTCCATCCTTATCCCTTCATTAAGTTTTACTGTCAAAAGGATAGCAGTTGTAGCCCTGAAAACTGACCAGGAGAGACGCTTCATAAATCCCACCTAACACCCCACCACCACCACCTCCTTCCTTTCCAGATGTCTGGCTTGCTTGCTGGTTAAGAAGCCTGTCCTTGTAGTGAGACGTGCACTTGACATGCTGTTTGATCTCATCTGCAGAAGCTCTTCTTTTTTTTCCCCCCCCCTCATTCGTGGCAGAAGCTTGGAGGGTCCCCCTTCCAAAGTCTGGCTCCATTTTGACTGCCATGGATCAGGCCTGCTAACCTTTAATTGAAAGCCAGAAACTGCTGCTTCTCCCTTTAGGATATAAGTGACAGCTTCATTCTGGTCCCAGCTGGCACTTTAAGCTGTGTGCAGAGGCACTTGCTCGTTTACTCTCCAGCCGAAAAGGAAATCCAGCAAGATGGAAAGGCTGACAGCTCTTGTATCTCTCTCTCTCTCTCCCTCTCTCTCCCTCTCTCTCTCTCTCTCATTTGCTGCAATGGGCAAAGGCAAGTTTAAGCGTTGATGCCTTGTCAAACCTCAACTTTGCCAAGGGGGTCATTAAACAACTTAGAAATCATAAAATGGGAATTAAAACACCACGGAAATATCAACAGGCTCTGAGAAGCCGCGCCTCTGAGGTTCAGCAGCTTGTTTTCTGCGCACCCGAGAGTCCCCCTCTTAAGAACCGTGGCCTGACAGAGAAAATGTGGACCCTTTGAGGTAGTCAGGAGAAGAAAGGTAACAATGAATGCTACCTCTATCTTTATGTAAGGGTGCGGTAATAGAAACTTGCAAATCTGAAAATATTTCTCCCCTCTTTTTCTTCTGGAAACTAGGGAGGGTTCCTTCTGAGATGTTTTCCACACAGTCTCTCCTTCTGTGGGCTGAGATACCTTTACACAGAGTTTGTATAGTCTGTGGTTTTTCCTCCTGTCTCACAAGGTCATTCTCACATACCACCACAGGAAAGGAATTCCACCATTCTATCATCTATCTATCTCTCATCTATCCATCCATCACCTGTCTGTCTATTTATTTGTCTATCTTTCTATCTTTTTATCTATCTATCTATTATCTATCTATCTATCTATCTATCTATCTATCTATCATCTATCTATCCATCATCTATCCATCCATCATCTATCCATCCATCATCTGTCTATCTATCTGTGTATCTATCTATCATCTATCTAGTTATCTAACTATTTAGCTATCTTTCATCTATGTATCTATCTATGTATCTATCTATCTATCTATCTATCTATCTATCTATCTATCTATCTATCTATCTATCTATCTATCTATCTATCTATCTATCCACCCATCATCTGTCTGTCTATCTGTCATCTATCCATCCACCCATCATCTATCTATCCATCCATCCATCATTTGTCTTTCTACATATCTGTGTATCTTTCTATCTATCATCTATCTATCTATCATCTATCCATCCATCCATCCATCCATCCATTATCTATCTATCCATCCATCCATGATCTGTCTGTTTGTCTGTCTGTGTATCTAGCTATCTATCTTTTATCTTCAATTATCTCTACAGTATCTATGTAACTCTCTCTATTTGTCTGTATGTCTACCTCTCTATCCATCCTTCCATCCAGCCATTTATAACATTCTTTTCCTATTCATTATTGAGCTCAGTCCCAAAGTGAAGAGAATAATAATAGTTGTCATGTCAAAGGACATCTCAAAAAGTTTGTAGAAAAATTATATAGCGCTTCACTAAAATAAAAGTCACTAATTAAGCAAAAGAATTACATGTTTATATATTGAAAACCTTCATTCCAAAAAGAAAGTACATTCACATGCAGCACTCATACAAGGAAGGTATTCCCTCCCAAGTGATCTATAGTTTAATTATTCATCTTAATCTAAGTCAGCCAGTTTGGTGTTACGGTTAAGGCATCGGGCTAGAAACTGGGAGACTGAGAGTTGTAGTCTTGCCTTGGGCACAGAATTAGTTGAGTTACCTTGAGCCAGCCACACTCTTTCAACCCTAGGAAGGAGGTAATGGCAAACTAGTTCCAAAATATTGCCAAGAAAAATGTAGGAAGTTGCCCAGAGAGTCATTTGGAATGCTTGGAATCTTAAAAATAAATATTACTAATCAATGCTTTGAGAGGCTTATTCTTTAGATCTGATCTGTTGCCTACAGACCAGATTTCTACAAGAGATTGACAGTTTGGAAGTTCGGCACCCGTATCTCATATTACTAACTTCCATGAAGAATTGCCTTAGAGCTAGGTATGAAATTAAATACTGAAGCAAGAGAGCATCTGAGACTAGAAATGTATCCATATTTAACAATAGATAGGATCAGATTAAAATGGGGTAATTAAAACGCTCTAGCACTGGTGGGCATTTCAATTCTGATGTTTCTCCACAAGTTTTAGATTTATAAACATATAAAAACACCTCTGCTTATAATATTCTGCTATCCAAGTAACCAAACATTTTGCCTCAGTCTAAAAGGCATTTTAAATCAAAGTTAGGGGTTTGGAGACAGAAAGTCTGGTCATTTGGGATAATCTAAAGCTTTGTTTATCACGGTGATAATGAATTTGCTGAAAAGCAAAATAAAAATCAGAGGAAATGTTTTGTGGTCGATATTTTTTTCTTCTTTAGTTTCTTTAACATCTAGGTACATAAAATAAAGTGCAAGTTTTTCAAAAGCAATGGTAATTATTTTACAAGCTGGGTTAACAGTAAAGTTGGAGATTATATTAGTAGAGTACTTTCTTTATCAAATAGTTTTTCCCTTACAATTAATAGGGCTTAAAGGTACTTAATATCTGCTGATTCAAAATTTTTCTCCTGAACGCATTGAAGATAGCACTTAGCAATAGCACCCGCATAGTTCTTTATGGCACTCTCTGAGCAGTTTACAAATGTCAGCATATTTCTTCCAACAATCTGGTTCCACATTTTACCAGCCTCGGAAGGATGGAAGGCTGAGCCGGTGAGGATCGAACTCCTGGCAGTGAGCAGAATTAGCCCGCAATACTGCATTCTAACCATTGCACCACCGTAGCTCAGATCCTGACCAGCTCAAGGATGAATCAGCCTCCTATCCTTCCAAAGTGGATAAAATGAGGGTACAAATTGTTTGGGGCAATAGGCTGATTCTGTATAGTGCTTAAAGAGGGCTGTAAAGCATTGTAAAGCAGTATATAAGTCTAAAGGCTATTGCCCTCCCTCCTTCCCTTCCTTCCTTTCTTCCATGGAGGCATCGTGGTTAGAATGCCATACAGCAGGCTAACTCTACCCACTGTCAACAGTTCAATTCTCACCAGACTCAAGGTTGACTCAGCCTTCCATCCTCCCGAGGTCGATAAAATGAGGACCCAGATTGTTGGGGATAAGAGGCTGACTCTGTAAATTGCCTAGAGAGGGCTGTAAAGCACTATGAAGCGATATATAAATCTAAGTGCTATTGTTATTGCAATCCTCAATTATCACCTTTGTTTAGTCTTTCAAGAAAGTATCCTTGGGGGGAAGAAAAAGAAAAGTATAGGGAAAGGCCAGGTGGCACTACTTTGATAGGAGCTATTGTTTTTCCCATGGATTCAAAAGAAACAAACAAACAAACAAAAACAACAACTCAACCCCACCCAGTATTTTCACAGAGTACAGTTTAAAAGAAATGGGCCTTTGGAAATTGATTCTTCTCTTGAGACAAATTACTTTGTGTACTGAAATCAACACTTTTGCAGAAAGTAATGGACCATCACAGTATATGAAAAACACAATTAACAGGAAAAAATACATTGACATAAGAGAGACGTGAAAAGGCTATTTGTTTTCGAACACTGATCCTTTGTCTTTCTCACACTCTCATCAAATAAATAAATAGGGAGTATTAATTGCTAAAAGGTTTCTCAAGCTTAAAAAAAATTGGAAATTGAGTGGAGGATCAATACATAATGAACTCCCGCATAGGAAGAAGGTGTTGGAAGCACGCTGAAACTAAGAAAAGGCTACATATATGAAATATTCATTTAAGCGTAAGTTTCAAATGCTAACACTCTGAATATTCTCACCTGATCAGATTGTGAGAGGAAGACAACTGTCTCTCAGTTATATTCAGTTCAAAAGTCATCCGTATCTTTCCACCAACCAGAATGTATTGGGGAAACAAGAAACAGCTCTATTACTGGAATATAAATGTGCAATATTTCAAGCCAATTAGAAGCTTGCTAACAAACATGAAGGCTGCAAAATAATTGTGCCTGTTAACTTAAAATAGACACATTTATAAATGGCATAAACCAAGGGGTTGGTCATGTTTTCAAATGCTGGGATCAAAATGAAATAAAAAAAGAAAAAATATAAGAAAAAAAATATTATAAGAATTTTTAGAACTACAGTGCTTTGTTGTGTTAAGAGTATATTTATGTTGCCTATCACTGAAGATGTTTTGTATCACAGATGGCACAGAAATCTTTTAAACAAGCAAACAAACCTGTTTTTGCTATTACCTTTGCGCAGAACTACCATAACAGAAGAAATAATACAATCAAGCTCTCTTAAGATCTATATATATTTGGGAAGAGAACTTGTAACAAGACACCATTTTAATGTTTTGCCTCTAAATGAACTCTTCCAATTTTCTAACTTTTGGTTGACTTTCTGTGATAAATTATCACTTCCTTTTCTAAATTCTACAGTTTAATTGTGCCTTCTTATTAAAGGACTCCTCAGTCACTGGCTGTTTTCAAGTCATGGTTAGAGTTTCTACCATTCTATGACTCCAGACAGCAACCAAGTGGTGATTAACCCTCTGATCCTAGTTGAACTCACTTTGATAGGCCATGGAGGCACTTAAAATGAAGGACAATCAAAAAGAGGCTAAGTGGAAAAGTCACGCATAAAAGTTCAGAGTTGCAATGGGTTTGCAGAAAAGTGTCCTAGATGGTGTGTGAGGATGTTCAATTGGGATTTTACATCTCATGTCCCCATTGTGAACATTGACCATCATTCTGGGAAGGACAAAGCACCTTCAAAGACAATTCTCTGCATCCATTCAAGATCAGACCTTAACACAATTTCCCCCCCTTTCAAAAGCTAAAACTCAAGGCTCTGCAGACATGAATCTACATCACATACTGTATTATGTATTTTAAAAAGATTTCTTTTGGCTCATATGGGATCTCACTATGGCTAGTTATTCTTTCTTCCCTCTGTGAAATAATATATATGCCATAATCATGCAATGGACTCTGCGAAAGATGTTTGATCATTGATGGGGGAAAAAAATATACGGTGAGTGATTGTTCCATTTGTAAAAGATATGAGCCATCCTTAAATTGGAGGGCAATTGGCTCTTGTGTCCCAACTATCCTTGAAACATTATTGGGTGTCTTCTGAAATGTTGTCAGCCTTGGAAGTCATCTTTTACTTGGAAGCTTCGAGGCTGCCACATTTAGTGCCTGGGAATTTGGGAGGGGGGATTTCATAGAGAGGTGGAAGATTAGACTCAACAACATTCTTTCCCAGAGCGTCAAGGACATGTTGCCCTGCACCTAGAGAGGAGTGTCTGGAGGGATGTCTCCAGTTGGGAAGAAGTATTGATTGGGCCATGTGATGGACTGATGGGTGAAGGGGATGGGTCTTTGATTTCTCTTTTGGGAAGGGAAAACCCAGAACTCTCCGATTCAGGTTTTCCCAGATGTGCCAATATGACAACTCTTACAAAGTGGAACTTTGAGGAAATGCTTGTCTCGGAGTTTATTGGTTTGGAGTTGGTTAGTTGGAACGCTGACAAATGTGGTGGTACATCAAATGCCACCTGCATTTTTTCTTCTTGAATACAAAGACTGTACCTAAGCACATACTACAGTTTCAACACTTCTAATCCTGACCTACTTCAGGGAGTAGCCATGAAGATAACTCCATGCTGGGAGAGTGGCATGTATGCCATCTTTCTATCAGAAGGAAAGGGAGGATATGAAAACAATAATTCAATTAAACATGCACTGATGAATCCTACCAAGCTGCACCGCTCAAGGACCACCATTGATCTTAGCAAGCTGGACCCATTTTACTAGCTGGCTGCCTTCAGTTCTACTAAAAGTAGATCTGCTAGGAACTGAATCTGTGAGCAGAAGAAGTTTTTCTCTTAACTGGTGTGTAGGAATGATATGAAAGAAACTCTACATTTCTCAAATTGACAGTAAAAATGCTTTTGGATTCAGGAGAGTAATTAACAGCCTGGAGCACAAACCTCTGAACACCAAAACATCATTTCAGGTAAACATCAGCTGATTCAAAGTGATATTGATCTCTCGGCATTGAATCTTCTGCTTAGCACTTTTCTATTACTGCTCTGGGCCCTTCCCAATTTAAACCTATCTGTTGCATAGTCTTAATTCCCATCAGTAAACAGATAAATATATAGGATAGGCTGTTGCTGGAAGTAATAAGAGCCATTATTTGTTTATTTGTAAAGCAGGTTAACAGATCACTTTCAATTCATTTTGTATGCTATCCTCTGCAAAGATGTAAGCTCATGAGCAGATATTCCAGCTTGTAGGACTCTCAGTTTTAATACATGAGCAGAAATTATCTCACAAAAGGAGTTACCAAGGCAGGACCTAATTGGGACATGAGTGAGAGATTGCCAGAACATCCTGAAGATACAGTAAAAAAAACAAAAAAAACAAAGCAGTAGAAGATGATGGCAAACCACTTAGGTATGTAATAGTGGTCAAATAAATTAATTCTTGTCCAGCCCAGCCGAAGAATGACATAGAACAATCCAGCCAAATTCAATTCTTTATTTGTTGACATCCAATAGACAGAATCTTGCCAGAATAAAGCAATTCTTCTCTTATCTTAATGGATATACTCTGGCAGGTTGTAGGGAGTGGCTATCCTCCAAGAAAAGGAAACAGCATTAGTAGATCAAGAAACAGTTGATATAAAGCAACTGTTTTTTGTTTGTTCTACAAAATAAACACCAATGAAAGCAAAGTTGATGAAGGAGGTGAGACCAGGATGAACTTAAGGTAGGCATCAAATAGTCTTGAGTCTCCTTGCACTCACACAAGAGATCTAAGTCCAGCCCATCCTGAATTTCCAGGCTCTTATCTACCACCAATTTGCTTTAACCATTAGTCATTCAAATTCTTGTAAAGAGCTTTATCATGCAATAAACCCTTATATATTCATTTGAACTGCCTGGGTTTGCTGATTTCCGTACTTGACATTTCTTCAGCATTGGTGATAGGACTGCATCTTCCTCCACCAACAGCAAACTTTCAGATATCAAAACATCTGGAAGATATACCATATTGTTCATAGGCATCTCTTCTAATTATTTCCTAATATCTCTGTGACCTAAGACAACCCCTTGATTCGAGTCATATCAGTCTTGCTGGAGAGGTTCAACTTGAAAGGTGTATCTTAAAAAGTTGTACAATTGAATTATTGGGGTCTTGCAAATGAAAATCCATCTGGAATGTCTGTATAAACTAAACAATGGTAATATCTAGAATGCCTGTGTACATCTAAAATAATCTTTTTCCAAAGTCACTTGCACATAAAACCACTCTATGCATGACAGTACATCTTTGAAATCCAAGCCTCCATTTATTTTCAGTCTTTCATTGCCCTATTTTAACTGTTTCATGGACTTAAAAACATCACTGATGGACAGTGATTTCCCTGAAGGCATCTACATTTCATTTCCATGACAGTGATGCAAGTAACTTCAGAGATCTCGATCAGTGTTCTGGATTTCTATTTACAGCATCAAGCTTAGGCATCAAGGTGTGAATCTTCTTCAAAGGAAAAACAGAAAGTGTCACATTGTAACTGTGTTATGTTCGATGCGGTCTTCTCCCTAGGCAAACATTTTATAATTTTTATTATAAAAATGAAAGGAGAACAGAAGGCATTAAGCCTATATTGGGATATGATAATCATTAAGTGCAATCAACTGTTCTCTAAAAAGAAAAAAAGAAAGCTCTGTGGTCAATAGTGGGATGAACAATATCTGACAAAATGAACTGCCTTCCCCAGTAATCTCTTCTCGGCTCAGCGAATATCTGAGCATTTGCAACCAGAAAGTGAAGTGGATGGTTGCTTAGATATACACCGAAAGAGTGCGCAAGAATATACATTGTCTTCATTATCTGTTAAAAATTGCCAATCAGGCTGCAAAAAATTTTTTTAAAAAAAAATCTGAAATGAAATCCTTTTAAGGCACATTTTGAAGGTCAATCAAAATTAAGTGGTTCTTGAAAAAAACATCAATTCTGTACAGCTAACAAAATAGTTTGAAGCAGCATGATTTTCCCACATCCATAGTAAATCCTTCTCTGTTGAGTTTCCCCCCAAGAACATTACATATACACATATTTTTGTGTATACATGAATATATATATGTATGGTATTCAGCTTTGTTCATACATATAAATACTTTGTTCATACATATAAATACCATACATATAAATATCCATGAAAACTTAAGAAAATGAATATATATATATATATATGTAAATACCCGAACAAAGCTAAATACCATACATATAAATACCCGTGAAAACATAAGAAAACGTGTGTGTGTGTGTGTGTGTGTGTGTGTGTCTATCTATCTATCTATCTATCTATCTATCTATCTATCTATCTATCTATCTATCAATCATCTATCTATCCACACACACCCATGTAAGGTACATCTGGCTGTCAGTTCCACAAGAATAGCACACGATAATCCTTCCAAGCTGCGTTCTTTATTGTTTCACACCTGTAGACAAAATCATGTCAGACTGGGGACTCTACTACCTATATTTACTACATACTATGTGAACTATTAGAGAGATGGCGTCTTTGCCTTCTTTCTCTCACACATGGTATCTTGTCTGGGTTGCCTCTTACTCCTCTGAAGCACACCCCTTCCCTCCTGAGAACATACCTCCTCACCACATTCCATCAAGGGTGAGAGATACTGACTGGCCCAAGGTCATCTGATGCTTCAGGAGGGACTTGATACTTGAGCCAAATGGTATACCCTCCTAAATGTTGTTAAACTACAAATACTGATCACTGGCCATGCAGTCCAAAGGTTCTGGGAGCCTTTAGCAACATCTGGCAGTCTGCCCCCGGTCTAAGCATTATCCCCTCCCAAACTTAAAACATCCCACTGCAAACATGCTAAAATTGTATAATATTGCCATAATGTATCTTTCGGCGCAACTAAAAAGGTTTGGTAAATGAACAAACACTACTATTGTTCTCCATTGGCATGTTGGTAGAAGTCCAAATGATCAAGGTTGCCTGGTAAATGTCCCTGAAAACATTTAAAACATTCCTGAGTTTATTCCTAATAAATGTTGTGGAGGCTGGCCAGGTGCATCTCCATTTCCTTTACTGAACATTTGCCACTAAATGTTGCCATTTTTCAAGGAGAAAACTGGTGATAAGCAAATTCTGTTCAACCCTAAAATAGAACAAAAGAGAACATTGCATCTAGCCCAGGAATCATTTCCTTGAAATCAGACTATGTACAAGGAAACATGAAAATCTGCATTCAACATAAAGTAAAGATAAAGGTTTCCCTGTCTGTCATGTCCAACTCTTGAGCTCATTTCTTAGCTTGAGGGAGCCTGCATTGTCCAAAGACATTTCAGTGGTCATGTGGCTAATATGGCTATATGATAAAGGTGCACGGAATGCTGTTACCTTCCCACCGAAGTGGTATCTATTTATCTACTCTCATTTGCATGATTTTGAACTGCTAGGTGGGCAGGAGCTGGAGCAAGGAATGGGAGCTCACCCCGTTACACAATGCTTGGATCTTAAACCCAGCCTGTCAACTTTCCAACTGACAAGCTCAGCAATTGAGTCATCGTACTCCCGCAAATAGAATACAATTAGTCCTTGATTTACAATCCCAACTGAGCCCAAAATTTCTGTTGTTAATGGGAACTCACCCTGTCATGCAGCACTCGGGTCTTCAACCGGGTCTGTGAGCTCTCCAGCTCACAAGCTCAGCGTTTTTAACTGCTGAGCCATCGTGCACTGATGTTTTCAATAATGTTATCGTCGCACAAAGAGTTATCATCGAATGGGAAGTCATAGCTCACATTCCATTTCCCCTTCCCAACAAGTGTTCTTCAGCTTGATTGCATTGAGTGTGGTTAAATCTTTGGCTGCATGGCTCTGTCACAACCTTTGGGGTATCTCTCCCCGTTTCTCCCAAAGTAGACATTTAATTAACTTTACAGCTCTGAAACATAGTCTGTGTCTCAAATAAATATTCATGCTTATTAGAACATTGTAAGAGAATTCTTTTTAATATTCAGAGTTTCTCTCCTTGGGCACTGTAGTTTAATGAAACAGCACTAGGAGCGGGGGTGTACTGAGCTATCAATGGAGGGTCTTGCAAAGAAAAGATGCCACTCGCCCCTTTCTTCTTTGAGGAGTTGTAATCTGTGATTAACCTTTCCGCTAAGCATGCTACAGCAATCAGACTATTTCTGTTTTGTGATGTAGCATTCTTCTCTTCCATAATTTCTGCCATCTTCTCAGTCTCTCCACGAATTCTGTAGTGGGATGCAAGAACTGTAAGGAGACGCAATTGCTTGTAGCTGACACAGGGGTACTGTGATTTATAAAGAGAGAAAAGGGTTGGCCAAATAGGAAAGGCAGTTTACACTGTTAACGCTCGAAAAGTGCTTTACTCAAGTAAGTCTTGCCAATGTCAAACTGGCCACAGCCTGCTCCGTAGGAAAGAACATCCCTTGACTCCATGGAGTTTCGAGGAAAGGTACTTTTACTAGAGATGCTGAGTGCAGCGTGAGCGAGGCAAGCTCTGAAGAAACCGCATGAAAATCATATATTGAAAGTAATCCCCAAGGTCCAAAACCCTCCCCCCTGGGAGAGTAATCCAATCAAATCCTGTTCCATTGTTTTGGGAACCCAGTGTGTCAGGCGCCACTGTAAATTCCTTTCCCAGGACCGGCATCCTTTAAATCAAACTAGAGACTTGCTCTGTACAACTTTCTGCAGAGTATTACTTTCTTGCTATGTTTTAGTTTACAATAGTTGAGATTGTTTACCTGTCAAAATTGGAATAGCAGTAATGAAAATTAAACTATTGGTAATTATATCTGCAATTTTTTTGTGTGTTTAACAACACTACAATTTTTCTAATTCTATATTAAGAGTTTGGCTATGCTACAAAACAAAGAAAGCTCTGTTTTCAATATGCTCACCGTATCCTAGCAACATGGCACTGGAACATTTGAGGGTGGGGGGAGTGGAGTTCTCAAAATATATATTTTTAAATATATATTTTTAAATTTTTTTCCTTATAAAAAATGGATGCATCATGCAATATTCACATTAATAGCTCCAGAGCCAAGAAAATCATATAGGTTTTCCTAAGCAACATTGATGTGATTCTTTCCAAGAAGCTGAGAAAATAAACAAATAATTATGGCATGGCAAAATGCTAAACCGATATAAAACAATAATAAAATTGTGGGGGTACACAGTGACGATCGCTGTGGGGATAAATGCGTCCCCTTTGGTGGGGAGACGAGATGGTGTTCCATGCAGTCAGTCAGCCCTGGGCAATGCTGCAGGAAGAGCTGCTCACCTGGTGCGAATATAGCATATCCTCCCGTGGCACATCATGGAAAGCATGAAAGCGCTGGTGCCTTGGCAAGACAAACTGCTACTCTACACTAGCATTATGGTCTTCTGGCTATGATATAACAGCAACCTGAGCTAATCATAATGTATAATCATCAGAGATAGTTCAGGAATTTGTAACTATAATTTGGACAAGGCAATGGGATTAGGTAAGGTTGAGTGGCCTAGAGGTGGAGTTCTCGCCTCACAATCAGGAAGCTGTGAGTTCGATCCTACGGAGAGGCAGATATTTCTCTCTCAGGGCACAATGAGAATATATCTGCTGCATATAACTCTGCATTGGGGACAGGAAGGGCATCCGGCCAGTAAACACTCAGCTCTATTCAGTTGCCCAGACTCCACCCCACAAGGGATTATGTGGTCATTAAAAGAAGATGATGAATAGGATTAAATAATAAGAATGATCTAGCATGCTGTGCAGTCAGTATCCAGTGGCATTTTTAAGCCCTTAGTTTATTTGATGTGTTTATTGTTTAGATAGAACATAGAATAACAGAGTTGAAAGGGCCTTGGAGGTCTGCTAATCCAACCCACTTCTCAGGCAAGAGACCCTATACCATTCCAGACAAATGGCTGCCCTCTACTAATTGAGCCCTCATAACTTCCAGAGGCAAGCTATTCCAGTGATCAATGGCTCTTGCTGTCAATATATTTCTCCTTAGTTTTAATGTTGGATCTCTCTTTAATGATCTTTCACTCATTACTTTTTGTTCTGCCCTTTGCTTTTTTCGAATATAAATCTACCCCTCTTCTCTGTGATGGCCCCTCAGTATTGGAAGATGACTGTTGCGTCATCCTTAGACCTTCTCTTTGTTAGACTAGACTTACCTAGTTTACTCAAGTAGCCTGGGTTCGAATCCCAGTAAGGGTATGGCTAGTTGACGAGAGTTAAATACTGTAGCTTGAAATAGATCTATTACTAGTGTAGAGTTGTAATTGCAGGAATGTTCCTATCTTGGATGGCAAACCTCAGATAAAGAATGTTTACAAGCAAATACAACTCAGGCAAACAAAGTCACTAATCTAAAGGAGGATTAGAGAGAGGAAGTAAACATATGTTAGACTTTAACTAGAGATAATTAATTGTGTTAATTACTATTATGCTAAACAGTAACCAAAGTTAAGCAGTAACCAAAGTTAACCAATGTTGGAGGATAACTAAAAATGTGTATAAATGCAAGACTAGGCTCCAATAAAGTTCATCATGATTCAGTTGATCATGATCAAACACCTCGACTGCCTCGTCATTACAACATACTAGTCTCCCTTTCTTTCTTTGTCGGTAAAATATAAATTCAACACAAAAATAGTTCATCATGAACACGACTGCCTGTGAAGGCTCCTGGATTGGGGCTGAAAGGTGAAAGCAGAATCAGTATGCTTCGTCCCATATATGGGTAGATCAGGTTGCCCTGATAGACCGGTTTCACTGGGGACAAAACCCACTTAGTTTCCTCAATTGTTCACAGTATGGTTTAATGCCCCTTATCCTCTTGGTTGCTCTTTGATCTGTTCCCAATTTTTCTTCAGGGGCTCCAAGAGTTTGCATGAAAATCTCCCTTCCTTTTGTCCTCACCACAATTCAGTGAAGCCAGGTTGTAGGAAACGCCTGGCCCAAAGTCATCCTAGGAGTTACTAAAGCTAATAGTAATCATAAATCCAGATTTCCTGCACTAAATTTTAAGGCTTGGGTGCGTTGTGCAAACCTGCCCATTGTAGTTTATTGTTTTTTCTATACTCTCCTCCAGTGACTGGCAGTTTCTCTGGCTTTCCATTCTTCAATTATAGCGCAAAGAAAGAAGAAAGAAAGGAGAAAATTTATCCCGGGTGGGGTTTCGTCAGAAGTAGTGCTATTGTCACTACTAAAGATGAGGCCTGTCTTTGGGAGACAGGCAGTATTTGTTGCCCCCTGTTCTTTGGGGAAATTCAGAAATGCTCTCCATCCATTCCCCGCCCCCTTGTGATTAAGTACTCCACACTAGTTTTAGAATTATAGGATTATGGAACTGGGAAGTAATCACAAGGAATATGTCATGCCCCTGGTGGAGACTGACTCTGATGGAGAGGAGGAACAGCTGACAGGAAATGGAAGTGTGGCTCCGGAGTGTGTATTCTGATATCTGTGGATGTCTTCAAGCCCTTATCTTGCCTGGTTTGTGTGGTTTTTTACTCTTTATAATTTAAATGGCATTTCCTCCTTCTTGTAACTGCTTGTGTGGGAGTTTTTTATCTCCAGTCAAGGATATTTGGAGCCTGGAAGCAAAGTGAAAGAATAAAAGGGGTTTCACCGCGTTTTTTGTGACTGTGTTTATTTTGTATCCCACCCTGGGTAATCACAGAATATCTAATCCAATCCCTTGCACTGGTAAGGAAAACCAATTAAACTATCCTCAAAACCATCCTCATGTGGTGATTATCCCAGCCTCCTCTTAAAAACCTCCAATTATTTTGTGGCCCACAACCATAAAGAGTTGTTATGTTGTGGATGAAAGACGCTACAAAGCAACAACCAAGATACTGTGAATGGTCATTGAAATACATGTGATTCTTGTCCTTCTGTCCTAGAATATATTTGACCTGTCGGACTAGCTGTGACTCTGAATGGAATACCATCTGTGTAACACGATGATTCAGTAAATAACTTGTGTCAGTTGTACAAAGGATTCATAAAGTAGCTGATTGATTTGCTAATGGAACAGGGTTCTCTTTTGAATACCTACACTTTTAATCTAATTTATCTGGCAGGGAAGTTTATGAATCTCTTCACCACGTAAATTTTTCCTCTAGCATAATAGGTAAGAGAACTTAACATTAGAGTTCAACCTTATAAATTGGGTCTGAGTAGAAGTCTTGCTTTGTAAATATTGGATAAACATATGGTAGATCTCTTCCTGCTTCTCCTATTTGGCAAGATTAATGGACTGCAGGAAACAATAACTGCTGTTCTTTTAGGTTTGCAAAATTAAATATAACCACCACCACCACCCCGCCCAAAAAAAAATTCTGTTGGCTGAAAATCAGTGTGTGAGTGCAGCTCTGTAATGACAAAATTAGCCATGCTTGATTCAAAATTTGCTGCTACACAAATGCCAAAAGTGTTTCAGGAGTTATCTCAAGATCCCAGTACTGCAATCTTACCACTCAGATCATTTATCACAATGCAAGGAATCAACTTATAGTTTAACTTTCAACAGAAGGAGTCATTAGTTTGGGAAGTCTAGGTTTGATTTTGAAAATTGGGCTGGTAGTTGCTGGTCAAAACTAAACTTAACTGCATTGCATTGTATTGGGTTGGGTTGGGTTGGGCTGAATTCAATCAATCAATCAGAATAGAGCTGGAAGGGACCTTGGAGGTCTTCTAGTCCAATCCCCTGCTCAAGCAGGAGACCCTATACCATTTGATTGTTTGATTTGATTGATTATTAACTACAATTAAAATGAAACAAATGATGATATGATTAAGAAGTGTGCTGTTACACATTAAAAAGGAATCTGATTCCTGAACGGTGACCCATACAAGTTTTTGTTACCAAGAGGTGCCAAGTCTCTCTTTCTCTCTCACACACACACACACATACACACACACACACACCAAATCTACTTTCCTATCTGTTATCTTCAGAGGTGGAGAAGTTTGCAATGTTATGATAATCAGGCTAATAAGAAATTTGTAGAGTTTGGCATAATTGGATGATAATAAAACAAATTGGAGATGATGAAGAGCCAGCTCCTTCTGACTTCAGCTTTTGTGAGAAGATCAGTATGATTAAAGTCATCCATTCCACCTCTTCCTCAAAATTTATTTGCATCCCAACCGACGCTTTATTCCGGCAATCGCAACATTCTCAACCAAGGGAGTGAAATATGATCATAATTCTGTGTGCATGCAATCCTCTTTCAGTTTGATACCTGGCCACACCAGCTGGTGATTCTGGGAATCGCACCAGCTCACTTGGAGGGCGCCAAGTTGGGGAAGAGTGAGCAACATGACAATGTCACAAGGCTTCACTTTTGCAGAGAAATGCTACATATGGTGGACAGATGTCTAGTAAATTAGTTAGCAACCAGCCATGCTGAATAATAATTATTGAATGCATGGTGTATGCATGGGGGTGGTAATCATGTTAGTACAATTATTTATTTAAATTACATTTGCATTTGTCCCAACATTTGGGATTGGGCCCATAAGTGGAGTGCTAAGCACATGAAAGATTGGGCACTGATTTTTGCCATGACATCTAATCGTCTTTTAAAGAGGGACACGATCAAGTGAGGTACTAATACCACTCTATAAAGTCTTAGTAAGACCACTCCTAGAATACTGCATCCAGTTTTGGTCACCACACTATAAAAAAGATGTTGAAGACTCTAGAAAAAGTGCAGAGAAGAGTAACCAGGGTGATTAGGGACCTGGAGGCTAAAACATATGATGAACAGTTGCAGAAACTGGACATGGCTAGTCTAATGAAGAGAAGGACCAGGGGAGACATGATAGCAGTCTTCTAATACTTGAGGGGCTGCCACAGAGAGGAGGATGGGGTCAATTTTCCAAGGTACCTAAAGGCCAGACAAGGAATAATGGATGGAAACTGATCAAGGAAAGATTCAACCAGGGGTGGGCTGCTGGGGGTTGGCAGGGGTTCGCAATATTCCAAGTATGGTCTTACTAAGGCTTTTAAAGCAGAACTAAAACTTCCGCAATGTTAAAAAAACCCTCATGGATTAATTTGAAAAGGAGAAACTCTTGCATGCGTATCCTGGAGATATACTGCATTAATCAAAATGTGAGTGAGAGAGGAAGAAAGTCAGTGGTGCATCTATCAGTGGTAAATAAAACATTCAGCCCAAATATCTTCTTTCTTATGGAGCTTACCTCAGACTTTAGCAGACTTCAGGGATCATAGCAAAAAAGAAATATGACTGTTTCTTGCACTTGTAGACCAGCTCTTTCTATAAGTCAAGCAATCTGTCAACAAAAAGATGCTAGTTCCCCCCCCCCCCCCTAAATTAGTCATACTCTAGAGGTTGTTGTTGGCTATCTGGGAGAGTTTGAAATCAGACTGCACCATTGCTAAACATTCTGGTGTGGTTTATAGAAAGAAAAGCAGGTTCATAAAAATTATAACTCCCATATACATGCTACTTGTGGAAACCATTGCAAAGAGAAGAGAAGAGAAGAGAAGAGAAGAGAAGAGAAGAGAAGAGAAGAGAAGAGAAGAGAAGAGAAGAGAAGAGAAGAGAAGAGAAGAGAAGAGAAGAGAAGAGTTGGAAGGGACTTTGGAGGTCTTCTAGTCCAACCCCCTGCTCAGGAAGGAAACCCTATACCATTTCAGACAACTGGTTGTCCAATCTCTTCTTAAAAACTTCCAATGTTAGAACATTCACAACTTCTGGAGGCAAGTTGTTCCACTGATTAATTATTCTAATTGTCTGGAAATTTCTCCTTAGTTCTAAGTTGTTTCTTTCCTTGTTTACTTTCCATCCATCACTTCTTGTCCTGCCTTCAGGTGCTTTGGAGAATAGCTTGACTTCCTGTTCTTTGGGGAAGCTCCTGAGATATTGGAACACTGCTGATCATGCCACCCCGAGTCCTTCTGTTCATTAAACCAGACATACCCAATTCCTGCAACTATTCTTCGTACGTTTCAGCCTCCAGCCCCCTAATCAACTTTTTTGCCCTTCTCTGGACTCTTTTTAGAATCTCAACATCTTTTTTACATCATGGTGATCAAAACTGGATGCAGTGTTTCAAGTGTGGCCTTCCTAAGGCATTATAAAATGGGTATTAACACTTCACGTGATCTTGATTCTATCAGATTAATAGCTAAGTTAACATATGCTACATTGTTAACATATGCTACATTGCAGCTGCCAAGCATCCAATTTTTAATCACGTGAACCATAAGGGATGCTGCAACAGCCATAAGTGTGAAAAATGGCCATAAGTCACTTTCTTCAGTGTAGTTGTCAATGAATGATTATAATTATTATAAATTGAGGTCCATCTGTATACAGCAACTTGCCCTGTGTCAGTGTTGGTGGGGTATGGTTTATTCCTTGGTACTTCCTTCATTAAGGGTTTGTTTTCTGGTGGGTTGTTTGGTATTAATCCCTCCTCCATTCTCAGGCCTTAATGATGTTGCCTAGTTGGGTAATGAAACATCTACAAACAAGCAACCCAGCTCAGAGAGCCCCAAGGAGTCCATATTTCAACCCTGAGTTGCAAATATTATCTTTTATTACTCCTACTTTTTTTTTTAATCTCTTATTTAACTTTGGGAAAGAAGCAAAGAACATACAGCCTTATACATATCTTGGATCCAATTCCCCTTACCCTTAGCCAGCATGGCTAGTAAGGCAGTCACATCAACCTGCTACTCTTTCCCATAAATCCTATTAATTGCCCATCCATAATGTTTATGGGAGTGGAATTTAAAGTCAACAAATTGTATATCGGAGCATTTAGCAACTTGTAATGATAATGGGAGGATATGGCCTTGGACAGTTAATTTTAATATTAAATGGATAATGTACCAACATCCATTTTAGCTGCAGCTGGACACTTCATCTATCAGGGTCAAGCTGTCAGTGGTGCTTCAACACTCTGGCCCCTTTTAATGGTACATAAGGATAACTCTGGGTGCTAACCTTCCCTAGCTTGCTAACATTCTCTCCCACTTTATCATCATCAAGAAATCCAATATAGGTCAAATTTCTGCCTGGCAATTTCATTCCAGTCACATCTTGCATCCTTTGCAACATCCCCAAGGACCAGGGGGCAAGGAATACACACACAGAGAAAGAATAGAGCTGGAAGGGAGAATGTGGATTCTCTATTCCAACCTCCCTATACCATTTCAGACAAACTGGCTGTCCAATCTCTTACACCTTCAGTGATGAAGCCCTACAGTGTCGGTGCAGTGTTGGGGGTTTTCAGTTCAATGTGTGGAGGGTGAGGGATGTGTGTTTGTGTTTATTTTTGTGGTCATGACGTGCACTGAAGATGGTGTTTGATTTTGTTGCACGAGGTGCAACGGCAATAAAGTGAACTAAATTAAACCAGCTGATTCAGATTCACAATAATTGAATCCCATGTCACAAAGCAGCTTTCCTGAGTCAAAGGACAAGCAACTGGGTTCTGGCACCTGGTTTGTAGTCCTAAATCCATTGATCAGAATACTTTCTTCCGTATAAATAAACTATAACTCGCTCCTCTAGGAAATGAAAATAAACCTTGGCTTTCAACCTATAGGATTTCACTGTAGTATGCTTGCTGGTCACCTCTCCAATCCTCAGCCCCTTGAGCATCTTGTGAGTGTTTTATAAAGATCTCTTCTTGCAAACATCAAGAAATAATAGCGTGGCTTATAATAATGCAATAAATCATGGGGCGCTCTGCTCCAGGAAAAATCTAAGAAGGTCCGTTTGTTTTCGAGCCTAAGGAAATGTGTGAATAATAGCCATCAGCTAAGCTATCAGAGATGGGAAAGTATATGGGCCAGGGGACAAGCTAGTGCTTATAAACATGAGCCTCTACTGTCATAAGTAGAATTTATTTCTGTGTTGCACAGCTTTCCCAAATGCTGACAGCAGCCTTCCAAGTTTCCACATGTTTTGCATTCATAAAGTTCCCTGGTCTATGTCCCATATCCCTTAGACCAGAGTTCCCCAACCTTTCCGGGTTGGTGGCCCGGAGTGAGGAGGGGAGGGGAGCTGCAACAGGGTGTGTTTTGTGGGACGGGCAGATGTGTGCACATGCCTGAGAGCACCTGTTTCTTGCCTGAGTGAGGCCGAGAGCACCTGCGATGCTCGTGCAAATGAGGCACTGAATGCATGATTGAGGCTCTGAGCACCCACGATGGTCACATGAGGCCCTGAGCACCGGGGATGCTTGCATGCATGAATACATGCACCAGCCAGCCACTCATGAGGCCCGGTTGCAAATGAGCCACGGACCGGTAGAGGGCTTCAGCCTATAGGATGGCGACTCCTATCTTAGACTCAAAGAATAGATAGAATGGCATGGCATGGCATGGCATGGCATGGCATGGCATGGCATAGCATAGAATAGAATAGAATAGAATAGAATAGAATAGAATAGAATAGAATAGAATAGAATAGAATGGAATGGAATGGAATGGAATGGAATGGCATGGCATGGCATGGAATAGAATAGAATAGAATAGAATAGAATAGAATAGAATAGAATAGAATAGAATAGAATAGAATAGAATAGAATAGAATAGAATTCTTTATTGGACAGGTATGATTGGCACACAAGGAATTTGTCTTTGGTGCATAAGCTCTCAGTGTACATAAAGAAAAAAATAAACTACATCCTTCAAGAATCATAAGATACAACACTTAGCAATAGTCATAGGTTACTAATAAGCAATGAAATAATACTAGGAAACAAATAAAACAATGTAAGTTGTGAAGATACAAGCAACACAGTTATAGTCATAAGTGGGAAGAGAATAGGTACTAGGAAGGATGAGAAGAAGAATAGTAATATAGTCTTAGTAAATATTGTGACAGTGCTGTGGGAATGAGTTGGTTAGCAGAGAGATGGCATTCGGGGGGAACTGTCCTTGTGTTTAGTTGTTCTGGTGTGCAGTGCCCTATAGGGTTGTTTTGAGGGTAGAAGTTGAAACAATTTATGTCCAAGATAGCAAGGATATAAAAAAACATCTTAAACAATACCAAGGATCATGGAAATTAGAACCGGTCTGTATGCAGCTTTCCTCACGAAAGACCAGTAGGAGAACAATTTGAAACATCTTTCAAGATCTTAGTTAAGCAACAGGAATCCTGAAAGCCATATGTGACCCCTAATCTAATTGCATTCAGCTCCAGTAGTGGGATTCAAAAATTTGTACTACCGGTTCTATGGGCGTGGCTTGGTGGCAGTGGCTTGGTGGGCGTGGCAGGGGAAGGATACTGTAAAATCTCCATTCCCTCCCCACTCCACTAACCTGTTTTTCAGCCCTGTTCTCCTGTGCAGGGCAACAAAAGAAGACCCAGCCGATCAGCTGGGACTCGGGAGGCAGAGAAGAGATGGGGTTGGTGGGGCCAGTCAGAGGTGGTATTTGTCCAGTTCTCCAAACTACTCAAAATTTCCGCTACCGGTTCTCCAGGACTGGTCAGAACCTGCTGAATACCACCTCTGATTCAGCTCCTGTTCTAATTTCGACACTCTTTTTAGTCTCCTGCTATCTGGAGAGTACAGCACTTTATTCATTCATTTGTTGCATGATGACTGCCTCGACTAAGCCCCTGTAGTTTTCTCGGCAAAATTTGGGGGAAATGGTTTGCCATTGTCCCCTTCTTAGGGCTGAGAGGAAAAGGCACGGGCCCAAGGCCCCCCTGCTGACTTTATGTCAAAGACAATGGACTTACTCAATGTGGATTCTGTGTACTCCTGTTCTGACCCAGGCTTCGTCAAACGTAATGAAACACAAACTTATTTTAAAAGTAAAACCTATTTTAATGTCATGCTGGGAATTACTTCCATTCACAGCCAGAACCAATCTTAAACAGTTCCCCAAGATAAGCACATGCCTGTCAGTGCTGTGGAATGCTGCCAAAAACAGAAGTATCCAAATTAATTATAACAGAAACCACCCGAAGTACCCGAAAAAACTAACCAGTAGACACAGAGCTTCAAGGAGGACTTGGAATCTACTGAATTGCTTTGCTTCCTGCAAAGCTTTCATCATTGAGGTCTGACTTTTATCCCTCATGGGAGGGGCAATCACCTCCCAGCCTTACCCCCGAGTCGCCCCTTCTGCTTCAGCTGCTGTCTCCTTCTAGCAGCTCTGTGCACATGCGCACTGGGAACAGGCTCCCCGGGGTCCTCTGCTTCGCTGCTGCCAGACTCCGAAGGCTCCAAAGGCAGCACCCCACTCCCAGATGGTCCTGGCCCCATCCCTGCATTGGACACCAGACCCTCGTCCGAGTCCTCTCCAAACTCCCGGACTGGTTCGCTTTCGTCCTCACTGTCTGATTCCGCTGCCGTCTGCACTGGCTGCTGGCGAACCACAAAACCTCTTCCTGCTTGGTGGTCAGAAGGTCATTCCAGGTGGAATGCAATTCTAAACTGAAAATAAGTCACCCCACCCTCTTTCCAACTGTACGAGAGTCCCAATTTCACTAAATTCATGCAAAATACATGAGGTTCAATACAGGCTAAGCAATTTCAGGAAGGCGCGTGGTGAAGATTTCTCAGGGTACCTTTAGATGGGCACATTGAAATCTATTCAGATGTTTCAGTGAAAATGAAGACAATTTGACTGCAGGACTATTGTTGTGGCTCAGATCAATACAAACACTCCCCCCTCCATCGCTTAAAGTGGCTGGGCATTTCTGCAACAAATTATAAAATTTGCAAAAAAATATATGAATAGATGTTGCAGGCTTGGCTTTTCTATCAGGATTGTTCACTTGATAGAGCTTCCTTCAATTATATTAAGGAAAATAGAACTCTGGGTTCTTTTTTTTTTTTCCTTCTCTTTTCCAATTGATAGAGAATAGATATCTGAATTTTCTATCTATCCAAGCTCATTGTTTACAGAAAGACATGACAGAAAACCACAAGAACAGCAATCTCATATAGACATATTGATGAGGACCAGATAGCATGCCTTTGTTATAGACAATAATAGCCAACATGGCAATCAGGTCTGCCAATTTAGCAATCTTGCTACATTTTAGGCTTTTTGAGCTGTGAAATGCTACCACTTCATTAGTCAGCCAGATCTCAGCAATTTACACATGCTAAAAACACCAGTTGTATCAGCTCCGTGGAAAGTGTAATTGGCCAGGCAACAAATAGCTGGGTTTTTCTTTTTTAATTAAAAATCAAACTAGAAATTTACCAGTTTTCAGATCTGTTCCTAAAATCAGGCTGCAAAATACAACAGACTTAGCCTGGTTCATTAGCCTCTAGCGAGAAGTCAATTCTAACCAACAAGGCCATGTTTGAAATAAAGGAACTCACAAGCAGTCCTTTTTTTTAATGTTTTCATTAAAAGAGTTTATATAGATAATAAGAAATACATTCAAAGAAAGGGGGGAAAGAAAAACATATGGCAAAGTATCTACTATTGACCTCACCCCATTCCTAAGAGGTCTGTAAGGGGCATGCATAAGCGCACCATCGTGCCTACCATCCCTGTCCTATTCTCCCCATTTATTCATATTTATTTCCTATATTCATACTCATGTTTATTCTTATATGTATTATCTTGTAAGCAATTGACAAATCAAATAAATAAAAATAAGCAAATGTGTAAAAGAAAAAAAGAAGAAAAAGAAGATAGAAAACAAAAAATAAAATAAAAACAGAATGGAGGGAGGGAGGGAGATGATAGATGATGATAGATAGATAGATAGATAGATAGATAGATAGATAGATAGATAGATAGATAGATAGATAGATAGATAGATCATGGACAGATAGATGGAGAGATAGATGATGGATGGATGGATAGATGGATGGATGGATGGATGGATGGATGGATGGATGGATGGATAAATAGATAGAGAGATAGATACATACATGATAGAGATAGAGATACATAAAAGATAAATTATAAATATATGATAGATATATGATAGATAGATAGATAGATAGATAGATAGATAGATAGATAGATAGATAGATAGATAGATAGATAATTAGAGAGAGAGAGAAAGAGAGAGAGATGGTTTCCCATCTCCCTCTTCATTATATATACAATCCTAATCAAAATTCTCTCTCTCTCTCTCTCTCTCTCTCACACACACACACACACTCCAATTTCATCACAAATAACCTTTTCAGTCCCTCCCCACCTGGATAAAGGCTTCAGGAAGCAATAACGAAATGAATATCAATATATGTACACAAGAGTAATAAGACCTTTAACCAGGAACTTATAAAGCCAGCATATTTGCTTAGCTATTTCTACACATAATGAAACAGTCAGACATCAGCTGCCGTCTGGTATAAAAGCTTTTTATGGATAATGAAGCAACAGTGTGACAGAGGGAAAAGAATAGACGGGGGGAAAGTCTCTGGCCGTTTTTGGATGTCCCCTTGTTAATATTACTTGTTAATATTATAGCAAATATTAGTGGCAAATGTCCTTTGAATTCTTCGGTTCACAGCAGGGTTGGGTTGGGGGCGGGGTTGTTTTTCCATTTGGTTTGCTTTTGTTTTCATGAACAACTTATTCTGATGAAGCCGCCCGTTTCTGGAAGGGGATTCTCAATCCTCTTGGAGATAACTCATCTCTACCAAGAGCCCAACATGACACGATAAGCTGCCCAGATAGAATCACAGCAAAAACTTTATATGGCGCCCAAAGAGAGAGCCAGTTTGGTCTAGTGGTTAAGGTGCTGGCCTACAAACCAAGAGATTGGGAGTTCTAGTCCCTCTTTGGGCATGAAAACTGGTTGGGTGACTTTGAGGGACAATCAGTAGGAGATGGTGAGTTCTAATCCTGCCACAGGCCTGAAAACTGTCTTGGGGGGATCAATCACCAGGAAACAGTGAGTTCTAGTCCAGTCTTAGGCATGAAAGCTATCATGGGAGGTCAATCACCAGAAGATGGTGAGTTCTAGTCCAGTCTTAGAGATGAAAGCTATCTCTGGGGGGGGCAATCACCAGGAAATGGTGAGTTCTAGTCCAGTCTTAGAGATGAAAGTTATCTTGGGGGGCAATCACCAGGAAATGGTGAGTTCTAGTCCAGTCTTAGGCAAAAGCTATCTTGGGAGGTCAAATACCAGGAAACGGTGAGTTCTAGTCCAGTCTTATGGATGAAAGCTGTCTTGGGGGACTTTGGCTCAGTAACTCTCTCTCAGCACAACTCAACTCACAGAGTTGTTGCTGTGGGGAAAATAGGAGAAAGAAGTAACCTGGAGTTACATATAAAGTAATTAAGGTGGGGTAAAAATCTAATAAATAAATAAAAAAAACAGTGAAAGCTGTAATGATTACTGCCCTGTCCTGCCGGAAACAAGGGATAATTAGCAATTGATGGAAATATTAGAAGAGGCTTTTCCACGATCCTCCCAAACACCACGCAATGACATTTGCTCTCCTGTGGCTGATTGAGCAGTAGGTGGGAAAGTACTTCAAGCTGCCTGGCTAAACACCTGTTTCCATTATTCTGCAAATGGCTTGATTATTTTTTAAAAGCATCTTCTGCCTTTACATTTCAAAAGCTAACATTTTGTTTTTATTACACACACCGGGATCCAGCTGTTGGTTGTCAGCTGCCTGGGGGAGGGGAGGAGAGGGAGGGGAAGAAGAGGCTTCCACCACCACCCCTCGAAGGCCAGGATCACAAGCCTTAGAAAGCCATGGTTTCTTTCAACAATGATTTATTAAAGAAGACATCACAGGCCCCCCGGTTCAGAAGAAAGGCTGAACTCTTGAGTCATCGTTCAGAAAACGTAATGGGTGACTTGGCACATCATGCAAAGAGAAATAAACTTTATTTAGGCTTAGCATAAGGTTGGGTGGGGGAGGGAATGAATGAAGTGACATTATGAGAACAACTAAGAGTCATTGGCCTAAAATATATTAAAGAACTAAATACACCACTGAAATTAAAAGGAACAGTATTCTCTCTCTCTCTCTCTCTTCCTCTTCCTCTCCCTCTTTCCCTCTCTCTTTCTCTCTCCCTCTCTCCCTCCCTCTCCCTCTTTCCCTCCCTCTTTCCCTCCCTCTTTCTCTCTCCCTTCCTCTTCCTCTCTCTCCTCCTCTCCCTCTCTCTTCCCTCCCTCCCTCCCTCTCCCTCTCTCTCCTTCTCCCTTTCCCACTCTCTCCCTCTCTCTCTCTTCTTTCTCTCTCTCTCTCTCTCTTCTCTCTCTCATACACACATATACACAAAGTTCTTCCATGAAATATGAACAGTGGCAGAAAGCATGGATCACTAATATCTTGGAGAAGTGCTTTCACCAGGACATCAATATCTGTGAAAACTGTTGAACTTCGAACAGTCCCTAAACGAACTGTTATAAATTGAGGATTACTTCACGAATGAAGGCGAACATGTCCCAGAATAACGTTGCTTGAACCAATCTGGGTGAGTCACCGAGGTTTAGTCTTCTGAGCTGTCCGATTCATGCTGGATCCCATCTTCAGGGAACTTGACTCTAGTGACCGACCCAGATTGGATCCTGAGGACTACCTCTTATAGTGATGGAAATCCAAGAGAAACAATTGGACCAGTACATCTTGGATGTACTTGGATTCCATTCAGAGCAACTCTCTCATTCCCAAGCAGGCAATAAGGAGTCTCAGAGACTGTTCTAGTTTGCCATCAGCCAGACTCTCTGTGTTCTGACCCAGCTCCCCAAACAGGACAAACTCTCTGACATGAACTCAAAAGATTCCTTTATTAGGAGTGCCGGCAGCCCCGGCAAAAAGTTTATCTCTCACCGCAGGCTAAGAAGTCTGTATGGCCAGAAGATGAATAGTTGTCTGCCGCATCTATTCATCTCCACCGCCTGCTTTTTCCCCCCAGAGCTAGGGTGGGGCTTCACTAGCAGCGGTGGCTGTTCGGTCCCAAGGACCGGCACATAGATTTCCACTGCTCTCCTCTCCTCACATCAGGCACTGAACCCAGCTGTTCCTCCTCTTCCTCATCAGTCACCTCCTGACCTGGGGCTGTTGACACTCCACCTGAGGGCTGATGCCCAGGCTCCACCTCTGTCTCTCTCTCTCTCTGCCAGCTCCATTCCCTCTTCCTCCTCGGAGCTCTCCAGTTGCCTTGATGCTATCTCTGACTCCAATGCCTCCTCCTCCTCTGATTCGGCTGGCGGAGGGACTGGTGGCCAAGAGGCCACAACACTCTGCCATAAAAAAAATGCAGAGAGCTCCTTCGGACGCATCGTCTCCCTTGATTTTTCCTTATAAAGGACTTCTATATTTAAAATTCCCACCACATCTCTCCGCAGTGGGCTATTGTATGCATTTTTCTTTATTACAGGAAGAAAGTAAAGTGCTCGGTTTGTTTTCTGAGTGGGGGAAAAAAAACGAACATTAAGGCAGCATTTACAGGTGGCTGAACAATTCAATGAGGAAAAAAAAAGAATGTCACCAGTAGTGTGTGTGTGTGTGTGTGTGTGTGTGTGTGTGTGTGTAAGGAAGGGAGGGAGGGAGGAGGAAATTCTGACAATTACCATGCAAGCTATTCCGGTTCTTAAAAAAGTCAAGGCAATGGAGACAAATCATTGAGCTGCAGCTTTTGTGTTCATAACTACTCACCACTTTAGTTATGACCTTTTTATCTTTTAGTCAGAATAATGAAATACCTAAAACCCACATTCCTATACCGAGACACTCACAATTGCTGAGACAGAGGAGTACTCGATGATTTAGGGGTTTCTTTTTTCTACCAAGGAAGCCTATAAAATTAGGATATCTGTATTTATCTAGTCAATTATTCAGATACCCCCACCCACCCCCCGTTACACAATAGGCAGTTCAGAAGGGTGAATGAATCGTTAAAGAAATGATCCATTGGTCTGAAGTAAGGAGGAAATACAGAGAACGGAATGTGATCAATTTTTAACTATTGCAGGTCGTCCTCGACTTACGACCACAATCGAACCACCAAATTGCCATTGCTAAGCGAGACAGTTGCTAAAGGAGTTTGGCCACATTTTAAGACTTTTCATGTCACTGTTGTTAAGTGAATCATGGCAGCTCTTGAGTTAGTAGTGCAGTTGTTAAATGAATCTGGCTTCCCCGTTGACTTTGCTTGTCAGAAGAATAGAATAGAATAGAATAGAATAGAATAGAATAGAATAGAATAGAATAGAATAGAATAGAATAGAATAGAATAGAATAGAATAGAGGAGTGGAGTGGAGTGGAATAGAGTAGAGTAGAGTAGAGTAGAGTAGAGTAGAGTAGAGTAGAGTAGAATAGAATAGAATAGAATAGAATAGAATAGAATAGAATAGAATAGAATAGAATAGAATAGAATAGAATAGAATTCTTTATTGGCCAAGTGTGATTGGACACACAAGGAATTTGTCTTGGTGAAAATGCTCTCAGTGTACATAAAAGAAAAGATACATTCGTCAAGAATCAAGAATCAAAAGGTACAACACTTAATGATACTCATAGGGTACAATATCACCAGAGGGGATCCTGTGACCCTCAGACACTGCAACCGTCCTATTTTAGAGTCAACATTGAATAACAGGGGAAAAAAGAGTTGGAAGGGAACCTGGAGATCTTCCAGTCCACCCCTCTGCTCAACAGGAAGGTTGAGTTGATGTTTTGTAATCAAATCAATAAATGACAGGTCAGGGGTGGGATGCTGTTGGTATAACAACCGGTTCGGTGATTGCGTGCGTGTGAACTGCAAAGCAAAAAAATTCTCTTCGGGAAAGTAACACAGCTGAGGAGCGGCAATCCGCTCTTCCTCGCTGATCAGCTGGGACGATAAAGGTCAATGCAGCGCAGGGGCAGGCAGGCAGGCCCACATGATCATCAGAGCTAACCGGTTCGCTCCCAGCTGATCTTCTGAGTTAAGGGTTTGCCCGAACTGGTCCAAAACGGCAGAATCCCACCCCTGTGACTGGTGTATTAGAAGAGATCAGAGTTAGAAGAATAATTAGATATATAGATATTCTATTCTGATAATTAGAATAGAAGGAAGTATTTGTAGCTCAGGGTTGAATTGTGGGGTCCTTGGTGCTCTCTGAGCTTGGATGTTTTCCTGCAGATGTTTTATTACCCAAGTAGGTAACATCTTCAGTGCTAGAAAGGAATGGAGTTTGTAAATAAATAGAGAAGAAGCCCTATTCTCTTCTAGTACTGCTGTTGTTACCTAGTTGGATAATGAAATGTCTGCAAGAAAACAACCAAGCTCAAAGAGCATTAATGTGATTAAATCTGCTGTGAAAAGTAAGACCATGCATACATAGAAATTCTAATCCATGGTCGATGGATCTTAGAATACCAAAAAGTATAAATTTTCTTGTAGCCTTTGTAAACCTGTCAGTCTAGGATGGATCTCAAGAAATCATAGACACCAGAGCTAACACAAGCACGTATTTATTCAAGCACACCCAGACATCTGCATGTCCTCAGACACAGCCCCTGTGTATTAAGCCTCTTCCAGGCAGACTCACCTAGTCTCAGTCAGAGACCTTTCATGGAGGAGAAAATTGACACTTTGACACTTTGAAAGTCAGCACAAGATTGAAGTTCCCTGGGTTTTTCATCATCATGAAAATTGCATTGAGCTGCCAGAGGAACATGAAACATTTTTTTCTTTATGCATTGAAGGGAAGGTTTATTCTTAAACATGCTAGGGAAAGACAACGTGCTAACTGGAGAACAAAAACCGAGGAGGAGGAGGAGGAGGAGGAGGAGGAAGAGGAGGAGGAGGAGGACACAAGACTTAGAACAAAACACATAGAATAATAGTTGGAAGGGACCTTGAAGGTCTTCTAGTCCAACCCCCTGCTCAACAGGAGACCTCATACCATTTCAGACAAATGGTTGTCTAATCTCTTTTTGAAAGCCTCTGGTGATGGAGCACCCACAACTTCTGAAGGCAAGTTGTTCCGGTGGTTGATTGCTCTCACCATTAGGAATGTTCTTCTTAGAGATAGGAGAGTTATTTAAAGTTTAAGGAAATAGGTTAAGAAATGAATTTTAAAAATTTATAAAATAAGCTGGAGGAAAGTATTTGAGAAAAATAATAGAAAATATGTAAAGTAATGGTAAGATACGAAACTAGATGTGAAAGATGCGTATGTCATCAAAGTCATGTTTGTATGGAAATGTGAAAACCTGGAATCATGCTGTTCACTAAAGAAAGATGTTTTTGAAATGTGGAAAACTGAAATAAAATTCTATTTTTTTTAAAAAAAAAAAGGAATGTTCTTTTTAGTTTGTCCATTTGCAACCCAACAAAAGTTGACTTTCCCCCCAAGTCATAGGCTAGTGTGGTTGGTTAGATGGCCTCTTATGGAAATATTTATGTTGGATCAATTTATTTTCCAAAGCACCACAAGGCAGGACAAGAAATAATGGTTGGAAATTAATCAAAAAAAGAAGCAACCTGGAATTAAGGAGAGAACTTCATAACAGGGAGGACAGTTAGTGGAACAGCTTGCCTTCAGAAATCATGGGCAGTCATCAGACACCTGGCTCATATTACCATATGTGGTGGACTTGTGCGGATGCTAAAAAATATTGGACTAAAATCCACACGTGGTTGGAAAAAAATGACAAAAAAGCATATAGACTTGAAATCAGAGATATTTTTATTGGGAATTTTACCTGGAATATATAATAAAGAATTGAAATACCTGATTGTAAATGTATTAACAGCGGCTAGGATTGTATTTGCCAAAAACTGGAAAAATGAGAAAATACCATTACAGGAAGAAATTATTAAGAAAATATTGGAATGTGCTGAAATGTGTAGATTGACATTTGAAATCAGAGAACAAAATGAGAAACAATTTTATAAAATTTGGGATCTATTCTATCAATGGTTAGACAATAAAACATGGTAATGAAATATGTAGATTCTTAGAAAATAATAAATATATAAAGATGTATTCTTTCCTTATTATATCTACAAAATAATTGTAGGATAGATTTGAGATGATAATATGAACTGTCATAAAACAAATTAAGTAAAATATGGATTATTTCGTAAAACATGAATGAATAAAAGTATAGTCAAATGATTGATTAACAATGATATTAATGTATTTAATATTTGATTGAAACTATGAGAATATATACAATGTAATTGTAATTGAAGACTACGAAATGGAAGCACAAAACCATTTGTAAACCAACCAACACACTGTATGTATATATATATATGGAAGACGGCTTGATGTTTTTATGTTTTGTTTGTCTCTGTTTGTCTTAAAAACCAATAAAAATTTAAAAAAAAGAAAAAGAAAAAGAAATCATGGGCAGTCCATCACTGGCAGTTTTTAAGAAGAGACTTGACAGTCACTTATCTGAAATGGTATAGGATCTCCTGCTTGAGCAGGGGGCTGGACTAGATGACCTCCAAAGTCCCTTCCAGCTCTAATTCTATTCTATTCTATTCTATTCTATTCTATTCTAGATTTACATTTACATGTTATTTGATTTGTCAATCACTTACAAGATACAGGTATAAGAATAATTCTATTCTATTCTATGGTTTCATTTTTCTGTTTGGAAAACATTTTTTTAATCACATTGACTGTACTGCTTTCAGTATTATAGGCTGAACAGACTCACTATAGAGTTATTTGTGCTTCTAAATTGAATAGATTAATTAATAAATAAATACAGCACTGTTGATAGCCAGTTGTTCTGCCCTTTGAATGGGAAACATGGTGCATTGTACTAACATGGAGTTAGGTAATGAATCGCTTACCTGGATTTCATGAATAAGTTACCCAAAGGGGCAACATTTATCTTTTTACAAGGTAAGAAAATAGATGTTGAACTAGTGGGAAGAAATTTCAGTCCACTCTAATGGTAAAGCAGCACACAGAAATCAATAGTCATTCTAAATTTTACCAATAGAAAGAAAAGACCGGCTCTCCATTTTTAATGAAGAACGTTTAATGAAAAGAACAAGTAGGGGTGACATGATAACAGTGTTCCAATATCTGAGGGGCTGCCACAAAGAAGAGGGAGTCAACCTATTCTGCAAAGCACCCGAAGGCAAGACAAGAAGCAATGGATGGGAACTAATCAAGGAGATCCATCCTAGAATTAGGGAGAAATTTCCTGACAGTTAGAATAATGAATCAGTGGAACAACTTGCCTCCAGAAATTGTGGATGCTCCAACACTGGAAGTTTTTAAGAAGAGATTGGACAACCATTTGTCTGAACTGGTATAGGGTGTTCTGTTTAAGCAGAGGGTTGGACTAGAAGATCTTCAAGGTCCCTTCCAGCTCTGTTGTTCTTCATTTCTCTATATTACTGTACAGGAGCAAATCAGAGTTCCCAGGCAGGCAAAACTCACCTCTTGCACTAATCTAAAATCAGAAAAATTGCAGAGCTTCCCACAAGGTCTCAGAGGTCATAGGAGAATATCCATATCCATCTTTCCTCCAGAAACAGACTGTTAAGAACACCTAAAGGGTGTTAAAGTGTATCTATTCAATCATTAACATCTAATGGCAGCCCTAAGAGACAACAAGTTGTGTCAAGTATTTTTAACATTTAGTGCCACTTAGTGGCTACAGAGGCAATTTATGCAGTGTCTAGAATCACACATTTAGTCAGATTAATCCAGCATCAGTTTAATGGAAACTTCAGTTCATAAGAAGTATTGGCGAACGAACACTCAAGACATGCAAAGCACAGAAAATCACAGCACAGCCTGGGGGCTCGAAAGAGAACGCAAGATAACATTTCAACAAAAGAAGAGAACCAGTGTGTGTCCTACACTGCTTGCAGCACACATAACACAAGAACATAAACATGCTTACATGGATATGAAACCAAAAGTGGCTTCCAGGAAAGAGTTGCTCGATAGATAATTTGCTCGATAGATGCTGGTGATAAGAGGAAAAAAAAATACTATTTATTGGTGTGAAATATTTATATAGGTAATCATCTTGTATCGAAATCTGGACGGCCCCCAATCAAACAAGCAAAACAACATCAAAAGTAAAATAACATGGTACGTATGTCTTAACAAAACCACCAACATTTCTTGCTCTGGATCAAGAGAAGAGCACTTAGGGATAGGAAATGGAATATTCCTTATTGGCCAAGTGTGACTGGACACACAAGGAATTTGTCTCTGGTGCATAAGCTCTCAGCATACGTACGAACAACAAAGGAGTAAGATCATAAATCATAAGATACAAACAACAAGTGATAACTCACAAGATACCAATAGGAGAAGTTAGTAGAAAAGATTAGATTAGAAGGACAATAGCAATAAAGGCCTACTACCTGGGTAAATATCTTTAGGCCTAAAACAACACTGTGAAAATTAGGTATTTAGCAGAGTGATGGATTGGGGGGAAACCTTTGTGTAAAGTTGTTTGGACATGCAATGCCCTGTAGCCTACTGCCTTATGTATCTTCCATCTCCTTCAGCTAGCATTCACCTATAGATTTCGGTAACATTTATTAATTCTTTTGGGGGGGGAGTTAACCTTGAAGCTAGGTCCTAAGCACAGGAGTAAGAAGACTGCCTTTCTGTCCACAGTCTAACTGTCATTTGAATGCACCCTGCTCCAGAGAACTAAATAAAAGTTTGGTGAAATAAAATATCGCCAATGGTACCAGGACTAACAGTTTGATGGGGCTTTAATTTTTCCCTTATAAGTCCTTATATTTTAATCCAGTTAAGGTTAATGACTTACTGATTATCAACAGAGGAGACATTACCTTTGAATTATCTGTGACTATGGTAGTGGTTTCAGGAATACCTTTGAAGTCTTCTTTAAAAAAATATTGAATGAGCATCCTTCGGAAGCTGTATTTCCAAAATGTCCGGGCAAGGATGGTCAAATCAAAGTTATGCCAAAAGTGTTTTTCCTGAGAGCGTGGGAAAGAAACTGTGGTAAGAGAACTTTTTTACTCATCTCTGCTGAAGTTCAAAGATGGGTAGGATACAATCTATTGTAAGAGGAGAGGTTTTTGTTTTTGTTTTGGTTTAACTAGAATAGACCTAAATAAACTAAAGTACATCAGAATAGAATTTTTATCTTTCTATTCTCTTTCTATTTTTTAATATACTTTTTTCTATCTTTACAATAGAATCCAGTTTACGTGAAGTGTTAATATCACTTGGTAAGACCACACCTAGAGTACTGCATCCAGTTTTGGTTACCACGATATAAAAAAGGGGTTGAGACTCTAGAAAGAATTCAAAGAGCAGCAAAGATAATTAGGGGACTGAAGGTTAAAACATATAAGGAATGTTGCAGGGATTGAGTATGTCTAATTTAATGAAAACAAGGGCCAGGGGTGATACGATAGCAGTGTCCCAATATTTGAAGGGCTGCCCCAAAGAAGAGGGGGAGTCAAGCTATTTTCCAAAGCACCTGAAAGTAGAGCAAGGAGCAATGGGTGGAAACTAATCAAGGAGAGAAGCAACCTAGAACTAAGGAGAAATTTCCTGAAAGTGATAACAATTAATTATTATTACCTTTATTGTCAGAGTACAACATGTGTACAATGAGATTGCTGAGCCTCCCTTCGTGCACACACACACACACCACCCCCAACACAATCAGAAGTTGTGGGTACTCCATCCCTGGAGATTTTAAGAAGAAATTTGTCTGAAATGATATAGGGTTTCTTGCTTGAGCAGCGAGTTGGATTAGAAGTCCTCCAAAGTCCCTTAGGTTATTCTGTTATTCTTTCAAACCAAGTTCCAAGTGAATGTATGGACGTAGTTGTGCCATTTTCTGGGCCATAATAAGAATGTGATTTGTCACTGCCTAATTCTAGGCTATTTGGTGGGCCTTCCAGTCTAGCCTACCATCCTGGTAGCCTCCCTTCAAGCACATCTGGTCTTGCTTAGCTTTTCCAGCTCAGTCAAAGTTGACTAGTCGTTGCTACTGACTTAGCAAAATGTTCAATTTTCCCAAACTGGAAATAGGAACCCTGCCCCATAATGAATTGGGGATGAATGTTCGAGTCAGGGTTATTTATAGTTATGAAGTAGTGAGGCTGTTTATCCCCTTTTTATTACTGTACTTCATGTATTTTATTAGATTTATTACAATTGTCCACTACAAGATATTTTGGGTGGGTTTAGTTGGAAATTTATGTATCTGGGTTACAGCAAATACATTAAGAAGGATTGGGTAGGAGTAAGAATGGCTTACAGTTGAATGAGTAAAGATCAAGACAGACAGTTATAAGTACAAGTATGGGGGTTTTACTAACCAATTCCCGTTTTGAAATTGCTTGTGGAAATGAAATTGGAGGCAACCATTTAAGGCCAATGAGTTGAGCAATCTGCTCCGTTCAGGAATCTAATTTAAAACATCTTTTGCAGAGTGATGTTTGGCCTTAAGTTGAATGCATCCAATTATTCTTTTTTTCCCCACCCCCCACAGGACTTAACTTCACGTGTTCTGATGTGATACCAACTGCTCTTCTCTGAACCGGTTATACTTTGCCTCCTTCCTAAAATATGATGTCCGTTTCTGGACACAGTTGTGGAAGTTGGGTCAGACCAATGCAAGAATAAGGTACCTTCCTCTGGCTTAATTGTTATTAAGTGAATTGATCTGTATGTCATTCATCTTTCTCACCCATTGATGAATTCAGTGTGATTCAAAAATCTAGTCAACCTTGATATCATTATTGTGGTCTATCAAGAGGAATGGGGGAGAAGATAGCTCTGCATTTGGACTTCTGACACCCAATTAACATATGGACTCACAAATGGACAAACATACACACAGAACTATTAAATTGCAGAATTTAATAAAGCCATAGAGGTTCATTATTGGTCAGGAAGTCAGATTACTCACTCCCAAACTAAGACGTTCCTGACATTACAGCATTTTTTGCAATTGGCCCTCAGCTTACAACAGTTCATTTAGTGATTCAAAGTTACAAAACCAAAGAAAGTGACTTATGACTATTTTTCATATTTACAGCCATTGCAGCATCTCCATGGTCACATGATCAAAATCCAGACACTGTACCCCAATTAAATCATGAGTCTCGAGCCAAACTTCCAAAGCTTCAAAAGGATTGATTGGGAGTTAACATGTCTGGCTCTGCCTGGGTGTTGCCGACTCGGAGACACATAATTCACTGTCACCTTGACCCTGGTTTTCCCCTACCCCCTGAGTGTATCATAATTCATATTCTCAAATGAGACACACCCATAACCAAGAGTCATCAATCATGTTCTCCAGTTAGAATTTTGCCTGGCAGAAACTTCAGTCACCTAGTTATTATCTCTGAAAAACTATTTATGGAATGCACTTTTGGTTTCCAAGATGCTGCACTGCTCTTTCAAACCCCTTTCCCCCGCTTCCCTTTCTGTTGGCAACTCTAAAAAGACCATAGAAATGTTTTATGAGTTGACACCAAGGTCACGTGGTCCCCTTTTGTGACCTTCTGACGAATAAAGTCAATGAAAAAGCCAGATTCACTTAACAACCATGTTACTATCTGCAGTGATTTGCATAACTGTGGCAAGAAAGGTCATAAAATGGGGCAAAATTTACTTAACAACAGAAAGTTTGGGCCCGGTTGTGGTTGTAAGTCAAGGACTAATTGTATTCTATTTGCGGGAGCGCGATGGCTCAGTTGCTGAGCTTGTCAACTGGAAAGTTGACGGGCCGGGTTCAAGACCCAAGCACTGCATAACGGGGTGAACACCCGTTCCTTGCTCCAGCTCCTGTCCACCTAGCAGTTCGAAAGCATGCAAATGCAAGTAGATAAATAGGTACCACTTTGGCGGGAAGGTAACAGCATTCCATGCACCTCGATGTATAGTCATGCCGGTCACATGACCATAGAAGAGTTTTTGGACAATGCTGGTTCTCTCAGCTAAGAAAAAGAGATGAACACCACCAACCCAGTTATGATTGGACAGGGGAAATCTTTACCTTTATCTTATTCTATCAGAATGGCTGGAGGTTTTGGGGTCAGGCTAGTCTAAAGAAAAGAAGAATTAGGGGTGACATGATAGCAGTATTCCAGTATTTGAGGGGCTGCCACAAAGAAGAGGGGGTCAAATTATTCTTCAAAGCACCAGAAGGCAAGACAAGAAACAACAGATGGAAACTAATCAAGGAGAAAAGCAACCTGGAATTAAGGAGAGGCTTCCTAAAAGTGAGAACAATTAACCAGTGGAACAGTTTGCCTTCAGATGTTGTGGTTGCTTCATCACTGGAGGTTTTTAAGAAGAGACTGGACAGTCACTTATCTGAGGTGGTATAAGTTCTCCTGCTTCAGCAGGGGGCTGGACTAGAAGACCTCCAAGGTCCCTTCCAACTCTATTCTATTCTATCTGCTCTCTGTACTTTAGTTAAATACCATTTTCGGTCTGCTGGTGGGATTCTTTCCCCTTTTCACAGATACCTTTTCATTATCTTTCCATGATTTCTCAGGCAACAGGGCTCGATTTTGCAAAAGTTCAAAATGCTAACCCATGAGCTGTGACTCTGCAGTAGGTCAATACTAATGAAAAATTAATTGCCCTATGAATTATACATTTCATACACCCTCTTGCAGCTCTGTCTCAGAGTCACTTCCCTTCACATAATCCCTCTTATGTCAGCAGAACTGGGCGTTCAATGAATGGGTTTCAAGATTGCTGGTCTTGTACTTGCTTGTTCCAACCACTTGCCTTGGCTGCTTTGCTCAATTTTTTCATATTCTCCTTAATTGCTTTCTTACCTCCTGTCTAGTAAAGCCAGTAATATCATTTTTTTCATCTAATAACCCTCTCTACTTGCTATGGAATTCTAATAATTTGGCGAATTGTGGTAACTTTAAAAAAAAAATTCTATTCGTTCTCTAATATCTTACACATAATGCTGAGTTCTGGCTTAGGATCAACTCTAAGTAAGCAATTAATTTTTTTAAACAATTTATTTATATATTTTTCTTAACATACATAAATACTTTATGAACAGTGTATTGTCTGGGTTCATTTGCTTATATAATAGTATATAATATAATAATATATTAAACATGAAACATATATAATAGTATTTTTCCAATTTCTAATTTCTACTTCTATTGTCCAACCATTGATAAAATAAATCCCATGTTTGAAAGAATTCTGTATCTTATCTTTTATCTTTAATGTCAACCTATCCAAGGCTGAGAGCCAAAGAATTGAGGCCATTGAACTATGATGCTGGAGAAGATTCCTGGAAGTCCCTTAGACTGCAAGGTGATCAAACCAGTCAGATAGATAGATAGATAGATAGATAGATAGATAGATAGATAGATAGATAGATAGATAGATAGATAGATATAGATATAGATATAGATATAGATATAGATATAGATATAGATATAGATATAGATATAGATATAGATATAGATATATAGATATATAGATATATAGATATATAGATATATAGATGTGTGTGTGTGTGTTTTCTTAAGTTTTCGCGGGTACTTACATTTATGGTATTCAGCTTTGTTCGGGTATTTTCCCACGTCATTATAGTTGTGCTTTTAAAGTTGTAGCAATGTTTCAGCAGAATCTCATCTGCCATTATCAGGCTTCTGTATAGTGTTTGACTATATATATATATATATATATATATATATATATATATATATATATATATATATATATATATATATATATATATATGTTTTCTTAAGTTTTGGGTACTTACATGTATGGTGTTCGGCTTGGTTCGGTATTTTCCCACGTCATTGTAGTTGTTCTTTTAAAGTTGTAGCAACGTTTCAGCAGAATCTCATCTGCCATCATCAGGCTTCTGTATTGTGTCCGTCTGTGAGTCAGACTTTTACAGTGGTTTCAGATTTGAATTTGGGGCAGCCTATTGCTGTGCCAGAATGGTTTTTCTTCATCCTGATTGGTTGGGAGTCTTGGTCTGTGTTTATTGGTCTCGGAGTTTGCTGTGTTCTGCTTGATTGGTGTCTCTAATATCTTCTGTCTGTTTTTGGCTCTTTTGTATCTTGATTGGCTGGCAGCATTGTGTTGCTTTAATGGAGAGGGACGGCGGACACAATACAGAAGCCTGATGATGGCAGATGAGATTCTGCTGAAACGTTGCTACAACTTTAAAGAACAACTACAATGCGTGGGAAAATACCGAACAAAACACATATATATATATATATATATATATATATATATATATATATATATATATATATATATATATATATATATATATATATATATATATATATAAAACTATCTATATAAAACTATCTATATAAAACTATCTTAAAACTATTTAAAATAAGAGTGACTCTGCTCGGGTCAGAGAAACAAAAATGAATTGGACAAAAGCCATTTTCTCCCTAAACGTTTTCCTGAAATGAACTCATTATAAAGCTGCGAAAGACTCTGGAGCATTAGAGTTGGCTGTCTCCTCTTTGTGGTCACCCTTGCACCCAACTTCATTTTCCCAGATGATTAAACACTACTTAACCCCAAATTCACCATTAATCCATATTCAGATTCATGCTTAGAGTGCTGTATGAATGCATCGTAAATCAGATACAATTCCTTTCGTCATTATTTAGAATAATTGTTTATGAAATAATCCTAATGGAAGCCTTTTAAAAATCTATCAGCATTTGGAAGGGGCTATAGAATAATTATGAATTATTACATAACTGAGCTCAAATGTCATGATTTAATTTTGGAAATGGGGAAGGAGAGAACACTAGAGTCTGTAGGTCATGGGTGTGAGGAAATTTATCATTAAATATATTTGTTTAACTCTACCTATTAATTAAAAGAGAAAGTTTTATGTGATGATACCTTCCCCTGCTTGGAAGTCAAGTCCAAAGATCAATTTTTACTTCAGATTCTTCAGGCATGGTGTAATTTTTTCCCCTCAACTCTAGCCATTTACAATACTTTGGGAAAATCAACTCCATTAGACTGAAAAAGCAAAATCATGAATCCATAGTTTGTTGCTCAATTCGCTTAAAACGTTGCATTCAAATAACTTTGGCTACCAAATAAGAAGAAAGGACTCATTGGAAAAGGGACTGATATTGGGAAAAACTGAAGGCAAAAGGAGAAGGGAAAGGAGATGGTTAGAGGCGCAGTGACACAATAGTTAGAGTGCAGTACTTCAGGCTACTTCTTCTGACTGCCAGCTGCCTGCAATTTGGCAGTTCGAATCTCACCAGGTTCAAGGTTGACTCAGCCTTCCATCCTTCCAAGGTGGGTAAAAGGTAGAGCCAGATTGTTGGGGGCAAAAGGCTGATTCTGTAAATTAGAGAGGGTTGTAAACCACTGTTATTCCTTCCTTCCTTCCTTCCTTCTTTCCTTCCTTCCTTCCTTCCTTCCTTCCTTCCTTCCTTCCTTCCTTCCTTCCTTCCTTCCTTCCTCCCTCCCTCCCTCCCTCCCTCCCTCCCTCCCCCTCCCTCCCTTCCTTGGTGGTTAGAATGCAGTGTTACAGGCTAACTCTGTCCACTGCCAAGAATTCGATCCTGATGGGTTCAAGGTTGATTCAGCCTTCCATCCTTCTGAGGTCAGTGAAATGAGGAGCCTCTGGTGGCAAAAGGCTGTCTCTAAACTGCTAAGAGAAGGCTGTAAAACCATTGTGAAGCCATATATAAATCTAAGTGCTATTGCTAGATAGTATCATTGACCATTGGCATGAGCTTGGGCAGACTAATGGAGATAGGGGCCTAATGGAGATTGGGGCTGTGGTCCATGGGTCGTGAAGAGTCGGGCATGACTTAGCAACTGGACCGCAACAACAAGAACTTAAATGTGAAATGCAAGGAGAAACTCTGAGCTATAATGATTTAGGAGAAAGGTCTTAATTAACCTTCTACTGGAACTCGTGCTATTTTTTCCCCTTTGACAGTTAAGATAGCAACTATATTATACTTTCAAAACCTTTCTCAGTGTTACAACTAGGGAGAACAAATAATATACTTAGAAGGAAGATCGTTAATAGTCTGGGCACTTTGAAAAAGAACAGATGCAAATAATTTTTGGAGGTGCCAACAAAGCATGAAGTGGAGTAGAAGTTAGTAGCAGGAAAAATAGGGACACAAATTTCTATTTGACCATTAAATGTACTGCAGAATCTCAATAAACCTCATCTAAAAAATGTGTTTGGTGAAAAGACACCATGATGGGACAAAGAATATTAATATCATAAACAATATGGAAACAATCTATTAGATCACTTCTAATTCTTGCTCCTTTCCCTTATTTCAGGTTTATATCTTGGGATATTTCTCGCATGTGGAAGTTCACCTTAATTTTGAAAAACATTGAGAAACTTTTTTTTTTTTAAAGAAACAAAATGTCATGATAAATCAGAGAAGGATGCCCTGATCTATGCTTTTCATGGGGAGCTTTTCCTATAAATATGCCCAAAGGATCTTTCCAGAGATCAGTACTGTATCTCTTTTGATTTAATATTGGAAAGTAGTACTTTGGTGGTATCTTGGTGACCTCAGTAGTCTAGTGCCATTGATGTTATCTGCAAGCTTGTGTTGACTAGTTGGTTGGTTGGCTGATTTAGCTTCCATGTTGCTTTTCCATCCCTATGAGGAAAGACTGAAGATAATACTGGACAAAATCAAGATGTGAATCATTTTAAAGGTATTAAATTCATCCTTCTCCGATTCACCAAATCTGTGAAGTACTTTATAAGGGGAAATATTTCTTCTTCTCATAAATGTTTTACCTTCCTAGGAGTAAAGAGCTGTGGTGGTGCAGTGGTTAGAATGCAGTTTTGCAGGCTAACTGTGCCCACTGCCAGGAGTTTGATTCTGACCAGCTCATGGTTGACTCAGCCTTCCACCCTTCCAAGGTCAGTAAAATGATGACCCAGATTGTTGGGGCAAGAGGCTGACTCTGTAAACCATTTAGAGATGGCTGTAAAGCACTGTGAAGCGGTATATAAGTCTAAGTACTAGTGGTATCCAAGAAAGACCTTTTTTGATAAGCAATTTTTTTCTAATAAATTGCTTTCTTTTATTGCAATTACAGGCCAAGTTGAGTAATCTATTATGCACACAGCAACTCATTTTTTTCTGTTCTTTCATGTCTATGCTTCGTTATATTTTAAAATTAACATTCTCTCCCCCATCTTTTTATTATAATTATCAATCTATCTTTGAGGTAAGATGCTTTGAGGTGTACAAGCTGGTGATCCTATTTTTTTTTATCACAGTAAAGTCAGAGCCACATCTTCAAATTCAAAGAAGTAAGGAATCTGAAACATAATTGCATTGTGATCACCTTCCATGCCCATAAATGAATTCACTTGAAAATAAAAATCCTCCCTCCCTCCAAGAAAACACAAAAGTTCATTGGCATCCTCCTTTGGAAGAAAGAATTGAGATGAAATACAGTATATCTACTTTTGCCTGCTTTCATCTTTTTGGATCAGATCACAAACAATGAAATATTAATTATCCCTGCAGAATCTAGCTTTTGTGATGTAGCTCTTTTATTTAAAAAATGCAGATATTAGTTGCCCTTAATGTTGACATGATTGGTTTCATAAGATCTCTATTTAGGTTACTCCTTTGTTCTGGGCTCATAACACTGAATATTTTGCTGTTGGTGTTGTTGAAATATTAATCCCAAGAATTAGAAACTGGGCAAAATCAAATCACAGGCTAACTGAACAACAGAGTAACAGAGTTGGAAGGGACCTTGGAGGTCTTCTGGTCTAACCCCCTGCCTAGGCAGGAAACCCTACACCACTTCAGACAAATCTCTTCTTAAAAACTTCCAGTGCTGAAGCATTTGCAACTTCTGGAGTCAATTCGTTCCACTGATTAATTGTTCTAACTGGCAGGAAATTTCTCCTTAGTTCTAAGTTGCTTCTCTCCTTGATTAGTTTCCATCCATTGCTTCTTGTCCTGCCTTCAGGTGCTTTGGAGAATAGCTTGACTCCCCCTCTTCTTTGGGGCAGCCCCTTAGATATTGAAACACTGCTGTCATGTCACCCCTAGTCCTTCTTTTCATTAAACTAGATATATCCAATTCATGGAACTGTTCTTCCTATGGTTTAGCCTCCAGTCCTCTATTCATCTTTGTTGCTCTTCTCTACACTCTTTCTAGAGTCCCACATCTTTTTTTATATATATCATGGTTGCAATATTCCAAGAGTGGTCTTACCAAGGCATTACAAAGTGGTACTACCTGACATGGGTCCACTTGATTTCTATGCCAACTCGACCAAGCCATTTAAATTTCTTTGTTATTGAATTTAACCAAATGTAAAGAGGAGGAGGAGGAAAAGGAGAAGGTCCAAACTTACTGAATAATTCTTTTAGAACTAATCTCAGCTTTGTGATAGATGGCTTGACAGCCCTCCACTAAGATAAACATGCTGAAGAAAAGGGGAAGAAGAAAAGAAGATTACAAACAACATTTCTCTGAACTTTTTCAAAAGCTCCAGTAAGTCAATTCAGCAACCCTGTACTTTCTGACAAGTATTTATCTGGTCTGATGTAGTGAGAAAGAATGATGGATGCTTGATGGACATTGACCAAAGCGAGCATTTCACTGACTTCCCCAAATTACTTTCTGTTCTAGTGGAGATTATTCTGTATCATTTCTAGGAGTGCCCAGTAAACCATCAAAGAAGAAGTCAAAGAAGAAATTGGATGCTGAGTTACTGTATTGTAATATTTCAAGTAGACGGTGTGTGCTTTTACAGCTCAGCTCAGCTCTGTCCATGGAGAGAAGCAAAGGACATTGACCCATTCTCTTCTCAATTACATCTAGCTGGTGCTTCACATTGCAATTCCATGTATCTTCTACTCAAAAATAAAATTCATAAAGGTGCCACCTTACCTTAGTCATGATTTATGGTAGCACAGGCATCTGTTCCTACACAATGACACAAGGTAATGGGCTGAGGGTTGGATTAGAATACCTCCAAGGTCCCTTCCAATCCTATTATTCTAAGTTGTATGTTCCATGTTTCATCACTTGAATCTTCCTTTGCCCAGTATCCTAGACACATATGAATAATAGGGGTAAATAAATCCATTGATTTCTCTTTTTCTAACATCCAATTGAGGTTTTAATCATACATTTCTCCCCATTCTGTTTTTTTAGATAGATGATAGATAGATAGATAGATAGATAGATAGATAGATAGATAGATAGATAGATGATAGATAGATAGATAGATAGATAGATAGATAGATAGATAGATAGATAGATAGATAGATAGATAGATAGATAGATAGATAGATAGATAGATAGATAGATAGATAGATAGATAGATAGATAGATAGATGATAGATAGATAGATAGATAGATAGATAGATAGATAGATAGATATAATAGATAGATAGATAGATAGATAGATAGATAGATAGATAGATAGATAGACAGACAGACAGACAGACAGACGTAGATGTAGATGATGTAGATTTATTGTTAGCCAAACCCTCTTGGACCATTATGGAGATGGTCAAGTCATATTTGTTTCTCTGTGTGCCATGGTGGCATAGTGGTTAGAATGCAGTATTACAGAATTGACTCTGACAACTACCAGCAGTTCAACCCTGACCAATTCAAGACTGACTCAGTCTTCCATCCCTTCGTGGTCGGTAAGCTGAGGACCCAGATTGTTGTGGGCAATAGGCTGACTCTATAAACCACTTAGAGGGGGCTATAAAGCACTATGGAGCGGTATGTAAGTCTAAGTGCTAGTGCTATTTGCAAAGACAGGGTTGCGTTGCCCTGGCAGTCCCTTAAAGCCACTTGAAGGACCTTTGCCTCAAGGTTGTGAGAATCTCATAATTCTCCAAATTGATCAAAATGCAATTCACACACTGGAAGTTGGTGAGGAAAAAAAAATCTCAGGGGTGTTAAATAATTCCTACTAAAAGGCAATTACAACTTATGCCAAAGCCTTCTGCATTTCACTGGGAACTGTCGTTAATCTTCACTTCCTATTTTTTTAAAAAGCTCTTTTTCTTGTCATATGTACAGGATTGGTATGTATTTATAGATGGGTGGATGATTATTTATTTATAGATGGGCTGAGCATCCTCTTGATTTCAAGCGCAACAGGGCTCTTAAGTAAAGTCATCATTGAAAAGGAAATGTAAAAATGATCCTTGGGATGCCAAGGAGGAATGCATGCAACTTGGAAAGAGAAGGTTATTCCATGCTCGGGGTGGTTTTTTCCCCCTTTTAATTGCTGCATAGATCTGAGGCCACTTTTATCCCAAGAATGAAGTCTTGTATCCTTTTCACAGAGGGAAATCTGAATTAAATTTCAACAACATATGGGCATATTTTGGCTAGCTGTAAAAAAGGGGAAGCAGAGGGAGTTTTGTAAGTTCATTCTTTTCTATTGCCAAGACTCACTGTGGTCCAATGACGATGTAGGTAAGCAGTCTACCTCTTGTATTCTAGCCAGTCAGGAAGCATTAACTCTGTTGTAGTGGCCGCCAGCAACAATTATGCAAATCTGGAAGGATGACAGTGGATCCCAGATTACTCCAGAAAGACATGATCCATACAATATGTATAATTCACCATCCACTTATCCTGTTATCATATCTCACATATGAATACGTCAGAGCACAGTTAAGCAAACCAAGTTAAGGACCACGATAGATGATAGTTGATGTACAGACAGGCAGACAGACAGACAGATAGATGGGACAGTTTTAAAGCAATATTACAGTAATTTTTTATTTTAATGTTAAGATTTAAGAAATCATGGAAAAGATTAGATCAAATTTATTGATTCTGAGAACCCCTGAGTCTGGCAAAAGCAAGGAACTGAACCTAAATATTGATCAATTCAAATTTGCTTTGTAGGGAAGATCTTTTTAAAAAAACCACTTTCCACAAAAATGTTACTTTTTACTTCTGAGTTATCTACGTAGCAAGGCGGTCATAAAAAGCCTATTACAGCAGCTCCAAGGGAGAAAAATAGAACTTACATCTGTGATACCTATGGATTTATCATTTGAACACATCTTTTGATCTCAGGAAAAAAAAATTGTTCGACAAGTCCCACTGACTTTCACAATACAGGAAGAGTAATTTGGTTTTTCTATTTTGCAGGTTTGCTTTGATGACCTATTGA